>NC_048299.1:217413768-217652003 GCF_013100865.1 Trachemys scripta elegans | reverse complement strand
GCTCGGGCTGCTCGGCTCTTAAACAGAGCCGAAGAGTCAGGGGAGGAGCAGAGCCGCCATTTTCCCGGACATGTTCGGCTTTTTGGCAGTTCCCCCCGGACGGAGGTTTGAGTGCCGAAAATCCAGACATGTGCGGGAAAAAGAGGACGTATGGTAACCCTACCCACTCGCCCCTGCGAGTGACAAGCCCCTACCCGGACGTCTACAGTAACATACGTACAAAGACAGAAACAAACATTTTGAGGAGGCTACGTGGTCGGAATGATGTGGGTGTATAGATGAATGGAAAAGGCAGGAACTATTTCTTCTGGAAAGAAGAAATGCCAAAAAGGCCTGGAAAGCTATGAAGAGTATATTACTAAACTACTGGACACTGTTTTCTTTCCCTGTTCCCCAACATAGGAACAAGGGCACCAGCTAAAAAGAAGAAGAGAATTTTAAAATAGAAGGAAATACACAGTGATCTAGTGTCACCTGTGAAATTCCCTACCATGGAAAGCCCCCAGGGCTATGCAGTAGTGTCTGGATGTTAAAGGAAATGGTAACTTTAAAATGCAACTAATGTTTGCAGATATGAGCTGTAAATGCCACTCTGTGTGTGCTTCAAGAACATCAGCAGACTTCTCTGCAGCAGGCAGGGATTTTCTCCCTCACATATAACAATTAACAAATGGTCCATGTGTCTTTCTTGGATGGGGTCCTGCAAAGCATCCATTACTGACAATGGCCAGAGTCAGTACTGAATGATTTGATGAAATCTGGCAACTCCTAACTTCTTATCCGTTCCATTGAATATGAATGGGTGAAGTGCAATGGGATGTGAGACCTAGCTACCTCCTTTGACAGTGAGATGGAGATTTTGCACGTTAAAAGGGGAAATTCTAGGCAAACTGAATACAACATTCCCTTATTTTCCCAACTTTCACATCTGATCGTCCAGTGTTTTAAACCTGTGCATTTTCATCTGGTTTTATTTTATTTTTAACACTGGGACTGATGGCCTGACCGATTTGACTCACATTGATATAAATCAGGAATAACTCAGCTGAAGTCAATGGAATTACAAACAGTGCAAAACCACTGTAAATATAATTAAAATCAGGTCCACAGTATGTAAGAATGTATTAAACTGATAGCTAAATCAGACATACTCAAATCCCAAAAGTGTTTTTCTGAAGAACAGTCAAATTAGTAAAGGGCAAAACCTAGAAAGCCAAGACCAACAAATTGTCTCCATAAATGTTTTATTGCAGAGCAGATAAATATTTAAAATACAACCTTTAAAAAAAGGAGTTCATTTATGCAGTTGAAGTAAAATTATATTATCTGGTACTATGAAGAATATTATAAACTACTGTAGTTTAACTTTTAAAGTGCTCTGCTATCACTTAGACAGCACTTTACTAAGTGCTGTACAAACATTATCTAATTCACAGGAGTGTTTTGAGGATTAGTTAAGTATTATCCCCAGAGGGGGAAGTGATGCAGTGGAGTTCACGCAACAAAGATTGGAAACGCAGCTCCTGACTGTCTCAGTCCTGTGCTCTAACCACTAGACCACAGTGCCTCACAAAATCAACCTGTCTGTCCTGAAATATTACTCAAGCACTTACTGAAACAAAATAAAAATGGATTGCTTATAGGGCCACGTTTTAGGGATTGGCACTGAAACAGCATTAAACAGAGAGAGCGCCAACAAGCGTAGTGTTTTAAAGAATGTTTAAGCTGCAATTGGGTCAAAGAACCATTTTACAGTAGCTCAGCATTCAAAAATCAAACGCTAACGCATACCTCTAAGCTGCTCCTCTGTGGAGACCCACATTTATCTCTACAACAATCTTTGTCCAAATAAAGTCGGCATTTTCTTACTTTTACTCTTGAAGATTCGTTGCAGGAGAAATGGTAAATCAACATGCCACAATTGTTTTCTTACCCCTAGCAGACATAGATGCAAACTCCACCATGAAGTACCTCTCACTGGCTGTTACTGCAATATTTGTATTCATGTGAGGAATGGGGGGAGGGGATAACTCAGTGGTTTGAGCATTGGCTTGCTAAACCCAGGGTTGTAAGTTCACTCCTTCAGGGGGCCCCTTAGGAATCTGGGGCAAAATCAGTACTTGGTCCTGCTAGTCAAGGCAGAGGGCTGGACTCAATGACCTTTCAAGGTCCCTTCCAGTTCTAGGAGATAGGATATCTCCACTAATTTATAAACTAACAGCCCTCTGTGCCCATTATAAACTGAAGGAGGTTGGCAACACAGTGCTCTTGATTAGTTGGCTTTGGACCTCATGCCAGCAAATGGTCCTTTAGGGCCTAGCTTTGACAAACTTAGGAATGGCCTGCAAGACTCATCTGTTTTCTCTGGCTTTTCTGAGGGGAGGCGATTGACTAATCGGAGGACCTGGGGTTACTGTGGGCATGAAGGAGGCTGGTTATGGTGGGAGGTCTGAGTGAAGAAGCTGTATGGGTGAGGCCAGTTGCATTTTTAAGGTGTATTTTATGTGACATTTTATAATGGACTTAGAGTAAAATAGGCAACTTGGATAAACTTAAGTCAACCACCCCAGGGGGCAAGCTCTGTTCCAACATTTCTACTCTCGTTGACCCCATCACTACAATGTAGCTGCAGAACTGTAGACACTTTCCCTCCTGGTGTCTCTCTCACCCCCTCATCTAGCCTTCCTCCCTCCAGTTTTTTCTAATTATGTAAGGGGAGTGGGGATTGGGGAAAGAAGTGATCCAAAGTTACAGATTTCTCTAATCACATCATAAAAATGCAGCTGGTATCTGCAAACGATTCCATCTAAAGATGGGAACAAACACCTGGAAAATTCAACAGATCAAACTCACGCAGGAATTCTAATGCAGTGAAAAGCCTAAATCAGTCCATATAAAGCAATTTACTAGAAAAGAGCGGAGCACACAACACCTCCACCTCAGCCCAAAAGGACAGGTTCCACTAAAGGATATTTTTCACATGATATATTTGGGGGCTTTGTTATACACAAATATTATTTGGAACTATATTAAAGATGGTCCTATTATTCACTGTGGAATAATTCATTTTACCCATCTTGCCTTTTTTCTTTACATAAATTATTAATGGGGTTTTCTTTTTATTTGGCCAGCTCTATAATATATTAAAATGATGCATAGTTCATGAGCAAAAGGATACCAGCCACTTTCATTAAGTCCCGGTCCCTGTGTGTGTATCAGCTTTCTCCTTTATTTAAACCAGGATCCCATCGTCCCCCTCTTCCCACATTCCCAAAGAGTTTGTCATAATTCCTTCTAAGTGAGGGGTAAAATTTTCAAAAGCACCTACATGATTTAGGAGCCTAAATCCCATTTTCATAAGTCACTTGGGCACTTAGGAGCCTGAGCCCCATTGACCCAATGAAAATCAAACTTAGAGAACCTAAGTTGCTCACGCACTTCTAAAAATGTAACCCTAGATTTTAACCATAAAGGACAGTGCAGAGACGCAGCATCCAGGAATCGCACTGGTAGCTCATCTGTCTGGCAGAAGAATCCATCCCTGACGTACTCCTAATGCAAGAGCTTAAGGGTGTGATCCAAAAACTATTGAGGTCAATAGAAATCCTCCCATTGCCTTCAGTGCATTTTGGATCAGGCACTATTTTGTATATAATCACTTAGACAGTGAGTAGCTTATATCAAATCCAATTAAAGCAATTAAAATGTGTTTTGATAAGGTTATTATTAAGATTTGCACAGTGAGGCAGACTTTTGAATGTCAAAGCCCATTGATAATGCTCCTTTTACTTTGTTTTGAGAATTACTTTTTAGAAGACTGCCAACTTATTGCTAAGCCAACACATATATAAGCTGCACAGCTGAGAAGGTAACACAAACTGGTTCCATGTGAACACAAATTTACCTTGGATGATTTAGTTGGGGATTGGTCCTGCTTTGAATAGGGGGTTGGACTAGATGACCTCCTGAGGTCCCTTCCAACCCTGATATTCTATGATTCTTGTGTGCAAATATATATGCTTTCTCTGATATTCACCTCAGTGTGAGTTAAGATGGTGAAGATGTGCACTATCAGCACAGAAACTGCATTCTCGTGATTTCTAGTCAGAAAATGGCCCTCCACTCCTACAATCACAATATGGAGAACAAGGCAGCCAGCATTCATGTCAAATTGTTAGGCTGGTTTCTGTAAGCTCACACTTCTTTCAATGGGACATGGATATAGCTGAGTGAATACCTGAATTTCCAGTTTGGTGGCTGAACCAAAAATCCAGGGGAAAATGTTAATTTCTAAATGACATTTTTTAGTTTTTCTCACCAAAACACAAAACCAGGAAAAAAATTAGGTCAAACAAAGCATTTAGTTCACCTCCAACTTTTTTTTTTTCATGTTTTTGTTTCATTGTGTTCTTTTTTAAAAAGATAAATTGAACAAATAGCTAAAGTTGAAATGTTAAATTTTGAAAAATGTCTAAATGAACCATTACAAATAAAAAATCATTTTTTTATTTTGCTGAAAACATTCACTGAATCTGATCCAAATTTGGGAAGAGTTTTAGTGGTTCCAAAATGGTATTTTCTGGCAAATTTACTATTTAATCAAAACATTTCACCCAGCGCTAGACATGAATACAACTAGTTATATATTTGAATGGATCATTTACAAAATGTTGAAAAAAATCATCCTGTATGTAATAGTGCCACACACTGTACCTCCTCAAATCTGGTTAAAATGATGGTATCAAAGTATATGAAGTGAGGGGGATAGATAAACCCACTGTATGCACTCAGTTGCCGAGACTGCACTTCAAAGCATACCTGGAAAGCCAGGTATGGATATGCTGTATCCATAGGCCTTATGTTTAAGTGTTATCCTAGGGCAAATCATGGCACCATGGGACAAGTTCAAACACAATAAATTTAGGACAAATTTGATAAGGGAATGTAGTAGATGTGATATTTGGTATTTGAGTAAAAGCCCAATGATGAAATTCAAGGCTTTAGCAATAACATATGAAATCTACCCTTTGGAGTAATCACTTTACATTTTATGTCCATTCTTAGCAGCTGCATTCAGCCAGGGCAGGTCTGCTTTCAGTGCCTAGGTTTGGCCAGGAGCAGGCCTGGTACAAGGTTTTTTTAGTTGAGGTCCTTATCTATGCAATTCATTCCTAGAGGTCTGTTGGGAATTTCTTGTGTGGCTGCCTTGTTAGCAGTTGTTCCCAGCCATCCTGGTTGGAGTCGTCGATCCCTTCTTCTGTCCATATCCTTCTACAACCTATGATATCTCCTAGGAGAAGCTGTTGCCTTTTGATTCCCCACTGCACATCTGTTTTGATTTTTGGTGAGGTGTTTGCTTCCTGTAGCTGTGCTTTTCAGCTCCTCCGGGTTCTGTCCTATTCCATGTAGCCTGGGAGAGAATCTTTCCTGCCTCACAGCCCAGCTGCTGCCACTTTGTGTTCTAAGCCCATGGCACACGATTGTTTTCCGTGGAGGTTCTGCTTGTTAGTGAGCTGCACTGTATAGCACCCCATGGGGGAAAGGAAGCTGCTAGCACTGTTGCTCCCTGATTGCCTGTGACAGTTCAGATGGTTACCTGTGTATCCTGAGATGAGCCTGGCACCCTGCAGGGCAGGAAGCTGTGTTTTGGGAGATTATATAGGGCTTACCTCTTTCAGTTACTTTTTGCTTAATTGTCTCATTTTCTCTCCTTTAGAAGAAAGTTTATCAGTTATACTAAATATCCATGTTCATGGGTTGTCAGGCAGAAAAGATCAATAACTGTACAATGATTTATGCAGGATGCATTATAAATCTGCTGATAGTTTATGGATTTTTCTCACTTTTAAAAATATCCAGACTTATTCCCAATAGGTGTATTTGTGGCTCTCCTATAAATTGCATTTGGGACATATTTCCCATTGTTTTACAGACTGACTCTTGGAATATACCAGTGTATTCTCAAATTATTTCCCCTTATTAATATGGGATAAACCCATCTTCTAAAGCAGTTTACTATTAGCATTTACCCAGATTAGCTAATGCACTTGAAATGTTGGCCTCTAAACAGAAAAAAATATCAAATTTTGAGAGCCATAATCAAATGGATAGTAATCAATTGCACTTTGAGAGAAAATTGATCAGAACAATAGCTGTAATACAGACTGAAACATCTCGCTTTATTGGGATTAAAAAGAGGGAATTGGGTGGGAGGCAGGCCTGATAGTGCTTCATTAATACCAACTAAAATGCAGCTGGACTTGTAAACAAAGCTGCCTGAAACACTGGAGGCCCCCATTTTAATTGTTCAGATATTTGAACAGTCATGTTTGGCATAAAGTATTAATGGACAATCCTCAACAGTCCACTTTCAGAGAGCAGGCACAAATTATAACTCTGGGCTTGATTCACAACAAATTAGTTGTGTGGGTGTTGCATAATTTTGCTGCTATACCAAATGTGCAAGCTGGGAGTGAAGCTCATGGATTGGCACTGGGATTCAGTTCACTTACACAAGGGGGAAATTTTCTATGCCATAGGAGTGTCAGAGACACAAACTCTAAATAATGAGATTCGTAATCCTACAATAAATCCACTTGCTGCTCTGAGGGGCTACTGAGCATGCACTTGACATGAAAATAACACAACTTTGGATCATTTCAGACAACATTTATACACAAACGCACATACAGAATGTACAAGGTACTTGGATTCTGCCTATATGTGTGTGTCCATGTGTACAGTATGCATTTAATATGAATATATTGCCGTAATACAATATTTTGTGCATCTGCAGAAATGGGTATAAACCAAGCTTTCAAAAAGAAGCTTACTCTGATCTCCTCTTGCCCTCTGTTGATCTGCTCCTTAATCAATACTCCTGCTAGTGCGGTTAATAAACCCTGCTAACTCCCACTTTCTAAAATGTAATTCTTTGTTATTAATATAGGTTCCATACAGGGTACAGAAAAGAGAGGGGGAGAGAGAGAGGGTAATAGAAGAACAAAATATGGAAGGCCTCATTCTACTCTGACAGTGTATTTAGGAGTAATTCCACTGAAGTCGGTACAGTTACACTGGTATAAAAGGAGAGAGAGCAAGAAAAGAATCAGACTCGGGATATTTAAACCATATTCATTGCTGCCCTTTGCTATTAGCTTGATTTCATAGTTCAGTGCATATTATCTCCCTCCCTTTTCCTCTTGCCCCCTCTTGCTCACCAGTGTGTGCATTGCCCCAAGGGGACAAGAGGATAAGGGAGGGAGATAATATGCACTGAACTATGAAATCAAGCTAATAGCAAAGGGCAGCAATGAATATGGTTTAAATATCCCAAGTCTGATTCTTTTCTTGCTCTCTCTCCTTTTGGGTGGGAAAGGGGATGCGGTATCTTCATACCAAAAAAAAGAAAAAAAAGAAAATGAAATTGGAAGCCCAAGCAAAACAAAAAGAAAATTGGGACATGAGGTCTTGACTATGGTTTGGAACAAATATCTGGAAGTAAAAACCATGCATGAAGACTGAACCATAGTGCAAGTTTCATGCTCACTTTTTAAGACCAGATCCTTTGCACACCCAGTCCTTATTTACTTTGTGGGATTTTACCCATGGTGATGTTTGGTGATGAGGACCATATAAGAACTCAAATATATAGATGTGATGGGGCAGAGAGGCACCATACCAGTACAGAAGGGGTTAAGGAGAGCCTTTGGGTGCAGCTAACCCTGCCCCACTATAACTGCAGCCAATGCCACACTTGGAGAGAAAATAAAAGGAGCTTAATTCAGGGCTGACTGGGCAGGAAGGAGGGTGGAGCTTTGCCTCTCAGCCTGAAGAGAGCTTTTTTGCCTGTAGAGCTGTAGAAAGTTGGCCTGATAGCCAGAGCAGCCACTGGGGAGAAGCAGTTAGGCCCCAAGAAGCGAGCATCACCCAAGTAAGAGACTGACTGGAAACAAAGCTTGAAGGAAAAGGCAGGGATGCCCCCACAGGGAGCCTGGTAGACAGCCCAGTAGTGAGTTGGGTTTGTTTTTTGTTTAAAACATTTGGTTAGAATTAAGCCCTTCCCCCCTCCTGCCTCCCCGCCCTGTGGGGGACAAGACTGAAGAAACAATTCACTGGTGAGCTGGAGCCCACCTCAGTGGACACCAGAAATAGACTTTTTCTTCCTCTCAGGGAGACCTGTGGTTGTGTTGGAGCACCTGGAGGGTCCATAAGGGGGTGTTCCGCCAGCCATGCCACGATAATAGGGGGTCTCTTTTCCCCCCACTTTCTTCCTCTTATGAAATAAGCTACACTGTGATTCTCAGTCTTATTAGAACACAAGCCTCTTCCTTGCTGGGCAGCAGGGACTGGGGCTACAATGGAAATGGATGCTGCTTAGTCCTTACAGGAGGCACTGGAGGGAAATGCGCCTTGTGTTCCGTACCATTGCTATTCAACTAAGTCAAAATGTCAGTGTGTCCAAAGGATCGTAGCAAATTGCTCCATCTGGCCTTTTGGAAGTTGGTCTGCAAAGCCCTGAAAGCAGGACTGTATACAGGCAGAGCTCACTGTTCTCTGGCTGTCGCACAGACTTTGCTTCTCATGGAAAGAATTCTGCAAAGACTCTTGGGCGGGGAAGAGACAGGAGGGGGTTGAAACTAATAAATGTTAACTGCTCTTTGTGGAGTCCATGAAATAATTAGTTTTCAGTTAGCGGAGTAACTGTACAAACATGGCCTTTTCAAACATCACCATTTGCAGTAGGCATTTTGAAAATATGGAAATCACTATTCAGATTTCCAGGAACTGTTGCATGGTAGTCTTGTTTGTCTTTGACAGTGTTTCTGCAAATACTTTTTCATAGGAATTAAAGAAAAATGTGCTTTTACCAAAATTACCCAGATTCCCACCATAGTGTGAACAAGCTGATATGACGAAGGTTAACAAATCAATTGTTGTATGCAAGCCACAGACTGTCTCGTTTCAACTATCATGTTAATAATTATGGAATATTCTGTCTTTCGTCTAGTGCAGTTTCTGTCCACAAATTAACTGTAAAAAACTGACTGAAAGTAACTTTGGCAATCTAATGCTGGATCTAACATATTAGATACGAGTGAAAATGGGAAGTTCATAACAAAGACATCTGCTCTCCTATGATATCATATTTTGTTGAGTGTCATGTACTGTTTGTAATGTACCTAAGTAAATAATAGCAAGGTATGAACCCAAGGTCTGATTTTCTTTATTTTTAGGAACGGTATGCACAGCTGAAAGACAGATGTTCTTTCCCAACTCCCACAAAACATGCTCTGAATCAAATACAATTAAAACTAGATTGAGTGGGTGTATAAAGGTACATGACAGAAATGATCCAAGCAAATTAGGTTGTCTATCCTTCCAGAACTAAGTAGGTTTGAAGAAGAAACAGTATGTGGACGGGATTGTCAGATGGTATAAAATGACAAGCTCTTCGTCGATAAATAGATGTCTTTTATTATAAAGCTTTATTGTAAAAACTACAGTTTTTCCATCCTCACCCCTAGCTACTATGTTAGATCCAGCATACCTTCTCCCTAGCTTCCCATGCAGTTATTTTCAATCAGTTTTATAGTAATACTAGCAGCTCTGTACTTATCTTTGTTGAGGACTGCCTTTATTTTATTTTGAGGGCATATCATTTAAATGGATTTTTAAAGATCTCCATTTCTAACCTTTACACCAGATGTAGTGGACTATGCCTTAAAGAGACCCAACAGACAGACATGCCAGGAAGTGAACCAGCTGGATCCATTTGTGATGTAAGCAGAGTGCAATCTCAGAGCTGCAAGAAATGTCTTTTTGTTGAATTTTCTGGGTTGCTTCTCTGTTAGCTACATCCACATTCCATACCAAACTGAGGACATTCTACTAGGAGACTGGGGAGGTAATTTGCATACAGCTCTATAGACTCATAGAAGATTAGGGTTGGAAGAGACCTCAGGAGGTCATCTAGTCCAACCCCCTGCTCAAAGCAGGACCAACCCCAACAAATCATCCCAGGCAGGGCTTTGTCAAGCAGGGCCTTTATCTTTATGTATAAGTTATTCCTGGGGGAATTCTGTGCCAAAATTTAAAAATTCCGCACCACAAAATTAAAAATTCTGCACACAATATTTTAAAATTCTGCATATTTTATTTCCCACACCTCTCAGAAGCAGTGCAAAGGCTTGGGGGAGTCAGGGGTAACAGAGGAGCTGAGGGAGAGGGAAGTAATTGCTGGGAAGGAGCCTGGATATGAACCTGACGGGTTGTTGCATATGGATGGGAAAAGTATGGATCAGATTTTTGGGTGGGGCAGGGAGGGATTGTTAGGGAGTGTCCCCCATGCAGACCCTGGCTGACCCCCTAGCTTCTCCCATTCAGTCAGGCACATCTTCCCATCCCCATATGTCCCTTCACCCCCACTCAGACACCCACTCCCCCATGTCCATGTGGCCCTACACCCCTCAGTCACCCCTTCCCCTCATCTCCATGTGTCCCTGCACCCCCATCCCCATGTGTCTCTGTGCCCCCAGTCAGCCATCCCCTTTTTCCCATAGTTCTGTACCCCCTCCCCCTCTGCCCATGTGGCCCTGCGCTTCCTCTACCATTCAGCCCCTGCCCCAGTCTGTCCTTCCCCACTAGCCCTTATGAGCCCCTGTTTGACACACACACACACCCCGCAGCCCCACACTGCCTGTTTCCCCATATCCCCAGTCTTCTGACCTGGCTTGACAGGCGCTGTGAAAAAGGCAGGCTCTTTTTCTTCCCTATCCTAGCTGGGGCTGGCCAGGAGCAGCTGCTGTGTTCTACTGCCACAGTGCTCTCTGGTGGGCAAAAGGTGGAACTGCAGCAACTTTTCAGTAGAAGCTATTTTCTGTAATAAAAATAAAAATATGCACAGCCTATTAAATATGCGCACATGCAGTGGCACAGAATTCCCCCAGGAGTAATAAGTGTCTCAATCCGATGCCCAGTAAAGTCAGAGAGTCTTTCTAGTGACTTCAATGGGCATTGGATCCAGCCCAAGGAGAGGAGACTGCATAGAATGTTTGTTTTCTCCACTAACTTGTAGTACTAAGTAAAACCCAAAGACAGACACAAGTCAAAAAATATGTAATGCAACATTATTTTAATGGCAACTCTTAAAGAGCAATCACAATGAGAAGCATGGGATGACATACAGGTGAACTATGAGACATAGGAAAAGGTCCAGATATTGAGATTTGAATGATTTAGACTAAGGACACGTGATGCAGTCCAAGAAATTCACCCTCCTGAAATTCTGTAGGGAGCTGATTAAAATCCAACCTAAAAAGTTACTTATTTGGGAGAGTGGGAAAAATAATACAACAATGAGAGAGACTAAGGGTCAGCTGTACCTGTGAAAAAAACAGGATAGGTGACAAACTCCAAAAGCTTCTATTCACAGATTTGTATTGAAAATGAAAACAGAACAATTTGTAAGCTGACATCAAAGACCGTACAAATATGATCTGCTTGGGCCCCCCAGTGCTATTAGGCTATTATGTTAAAAGTAGGTTTCCCAGTGAAGAGTAAGGTCTGTTTAAGAGCAACAAACAAAATGGAAAGAAAATGCCTCTACTGTGTTTCTCTGTTATCATTTCTTTTAATGTTTGCTTGATACTGGCCAAACACAATGGCAATGGCCAAATTCTCATTAGGTGGAATTAATCCTAATACTGACTCAGTTAAACAGTAGGCATTGCTAATCAGTATCCTTGGGTTCTTTAAGGGATATTCATATTTAAACAGATCTCTGAGTAGAGTATGCTATTCTGAGATATTGTGGTCCAGTGGCTGAGATAAAAAATAGCTATCTGGTGGGACAGAATTGTTGATAACAGTCATCTATGATGATCAAACTGAAATACAAAGGCCTATGTTTTCAATATTTTCTACTAATGGAGACACCAAAGGTTTGATTTTTATTTTAAAAAATGAATTAATTTATTTGTAGAGGGGCTGCACCCCATACTTGCAGTTTGAAGTCAGTGGGAACTGTGAATGCTCAGCACTTTTGGAAAATTGGGCCTTAAGTGCAACAAGTTGTGTACCCAAAATTAGTGGACATTTGAGAATTTAAGGCCCAAATTATTAGTGTATCTATTTAGCCACCTGAGCTGATGACACCATAGATTTTTTTAAAAAATATATGTAAAGATTTCTTTTATTAATGTAAATAGTAAATCTTTTTCTCATTTCTTTGTTCATCTGTCCCATTTTTGGTTTGGTCATTAAAAACCATGCACAGATGTTCGTTTGAGAATTACCAGGAAAGTGCCATAATTTCCTTGGCAAAAAACATGTTCTCCAATTTTCACTTTCTCCAAGTAAGATAGTCTGAAAAATATCTGCAAAGTGGTAGATAACTTCGTAATGTACATCTTAAGGCTTTTTGATATGAGGTTTTAAGAGACTGAAGAGTTATTCACCTTGGTTACATAATGCTAAGTCCGCGCTACCATTACCATGTTCCATTGTGAGGGGAAATAGACCAAGGTTTTCTACAATTACCTTGGAAACATGAGCTGAGCAGACTATTTGCTCTTTAATGTTTTGGGCACAAGAGACTTTGTTCTCATCATGCATGAAGACAACTCTACAGGGAGTTTAAGATCCCAACAAAATGTGATGTAGCCCTTCAGTGTATGCTTTAACAGCTGGCTTTGTGTGATTGGAAACGTTCATTGTCCTTAGGGCAGTCATTACAATGGATGATAATGCACTGAATTCATCTGAAAGTACATTTACAAAACATTGCCAACTAGACGTGCATATTGAAGCTGCTGTTCTGTACTCATTAAATGTGATTTCATTCCAGAATTTCAGAACATTAATTCTTTTTAACTGACGTTTGAGTGTTTGGATGATGCACTGGTGTTTCATGAAGAAGCTACATATTATACAGTGGGTCTACATCTTACAAAGACAGACGTTCAGATATCATCTTTTGCAGTTCTATGTTCTCAGCATTGAAAAAAGAACCAATACATGTGTGAATCTACAATACTGGTTCATATTATTCATTATAGTAGGAAAGCCCTATATGTCATCATGGTACAAAAATCCCTTGCATATTTTAGTTTATACTGTCTGTTGCAATCCATTTGGGAGGATGAGAGCTGTATATTTCTGAGTGTCAGAGACTGAGTTTACAGCAGATTCTGAGAAAGTATTTGCACTTGCTTAGGGCTACAGTAATTCAGGTTGTGAGTAAAATGGTAATGTTTCTGATAAATAATAATCTAATCTAAATAATCTAAGGGTGAAATTCGGCTCTCTTCACAGGGACAGCACAAAGCACTTATATGTCAGAGTAGTGCTATCTGTTTCCCCACTGACTAATAAATACACATACACACTCTTCAAGTAACATTCCCTCTTCTGGGACCTAGTTTATTAAAACACAATGAGGAACTTTTCCCTTGGCCATCCCAGGATCAAGCAGTTCTCTGCTGTTCCTGGGCTCTCCAAGTCCAACACAGTTCATTGCTGTTCATAACAAAACTTCCTGCTGGTCAGACGCTGCTGAGCTCCTCCTGGGCTCCTGTCCCAGCTCACTCTACTCAGGGAGCTCCACCAGTCTCATTGTGGATCTGGGACAGCTGTCCCTCTTCAGATTGCTGTGAAGAAACCTTCCACTTCCACTGGTGTTCCTTCCACTGCAAGGGAGACAGCCCCTCTTATAGTAGCCATTGCTTCTGGGCTACTGTCATATGCCCGTTGGTCACCTAATTAAGGCACAGGCTACAGGTAAGGCCTTAAGCCCTTTACAGGCTTTCCAAAAGAATAGAGGTGAATTTTACCCTAGAAGATTACAGCAAGGGAGCTGGGCCATGCCAGTGGAAGTAAAAAAGCAGTGAAAGTCTTCATCTGAATCTTGAAACAGCAGAATAGGGGGAAATGAGATGACTTAGAGAGGTATTTAGTGAACTAGCTCTATGAAACAAGAATTTGTACCCTCAGAAGTAAATATGCTAATGGTGACAAGTCTGCCCAATGAAACAGATTAGTTTTGTATAAAGTTAAAATCAAACTCTGGACACTTGCTCTAGCACAAATCTGCTTTTAATGCTGTTCTGTAATACAAGTATATGGCACTGAAAGAAATTGCAGGCTGGAAAGAGGATAGGAGCTGTGCCGGAAGGGAGCTGGAGGACCAAGCACAGAAAATGTAGCAGTAGAGCAGTGCGGGAACATGTCTAAAAACCAGACCAGGTCCAAAGTCTGTCTCTACTAGCTCAGAACAGAAAGAATGCTATGGGAGTTGCAGAAAGACAGTTTGCTGAAAAAGAAGTAGCAGATACACAGGAAATAAGTTAACGATGGGTAGTGAGCAGCAGCTGTGGGTAGCAGATATTATTTATTTATAATAGAAAAAAATATTTTCAAATGACTCAGAACCCTCAGGTTGCACAGATAGCTAAACTATGACTATGAGCTCATTGTCACCCTGTCTGCCTCCCCCTTACCCGCCTACACTTTCTTAAATTCACGTGTTTTGTCTTGTTTCAAATGAGACTGGAATCTCTTTGGGCCAGAGATGATGTCTTCCCATGGGATTGCACAATGCCTACCACAGGGGGGAGAGTGGGGGTGGCTGATTCTGACTTGGGCCTTTGGAGGGCTACTGGCATTCAAATAATAGTAATAGTCCAAGCAGAACAGTAAATAGATGCTCTATCCTGCAAGTATAGCCAAAAAAGGTATTTCTACTGTAGATCGATACTCATTGTGAGGTTTCATGCCACGTTAGTGAGTACAGGAATGCCTAGAATGCTGTGGGGAGGGGGAGTTATACACTGATTGATTTTTCCTCTCCTCTTTATTCCCAGTGCAAAATGTAATTTGTATCATTCCAGCCTACAGAGGAGGAATCCAAGTAAATAATGTAGAGTCTGGTCATTATGAACATACTCCATAACACATATGTGCACTTGAGGGAGGATACTGGGGAAATGATTGTCTCTGCTTCCACCAACACAGAAAGAAGCCTACTAGGGCAAAAAATCACTGCCTCTGCAGCTCCAAATCTCCTCTTCTCTCCCTATCCTCTCAGGATACATTACTTCTCTGCTTAGCCCAGTGCACCCCTGTGGCAGAGGAGAGATAACGCTGCCTTGTATCTTGGTGTCTGTTGGTTCTGTTGTTTAAACATAATGAATGCTCAGCTGTTCTACATTAACAGTCGTGCCCCGTGCTTGAATTTAAATGCACTCTTTCCTTTGAGGCCAAGAAAGTATTGTACAAGCCACATATCGCTGAAAGATTATATAAACTCTGAATACAGCACATCCACTGGTGTGGAAAGTGCAGGGGGAACATGGTTCATCTCTGTTGGTATGCACAGTTAGTGTCTGTTGACAATTACATTGCTCTGTTTCCAACTGCCTTTTCTTTTCCGAAAATGTAGCAACAGCGACCTGAGTGAAAAGTGAATAATGATTTTAGGCTGTGCTACTAAACCAACAGTAAGGTAGTGTTCACTGTGACAAAGTACCATCATGCGTTGTTGATAGAAGTAAGCAGTCGGGATAGAAGTGCCTCGTTTGTCCAGCCATGGTGGTGATTAGAGCTGCTTAACTCACTCCATTTTAATGCTTATTTCAAAAAAGTAGTTTTAGCACAAGATTTTATTTACAACTTTTTTAAAGTGTGTGTGTGTGTGTGTGTGTGTGTGTGTGTGTGTGTGTAAAAAAGAGGGTGCCATTCTCTTCCTTTCATTCTTTGTATAGCATAAAAAAACAAAAACCTGGAATAGAAGTGATGTTAGTTGTAGGTCCCTTTAGAATTGCACCTTTCAAGTTAAGATGGGGTACCAGGCTAACTAGTCCTGTTTTTTATTAACTCTCTTTTTAATGCTGGTCAGTGTTCCCACATTTTGAAACTGCCACTCTTGAAATCTCTAATAGCAAACAAGGAAAATGTCCACATATCACACATGGTTTAAAACCAACCACATTCAAGTAAACAGCACAATCAAGCATCAGCTTCCCTCTATGATTCATGCTTTAAACCCCAGTTTTGGCTTTGCAACTGAACAGTTTTATCATGTGGTCACATAGACTGGTTTTTAGATTAGTCCCTTCTAAACAGGCCTGATCTGAACTGGGAAGGGCATTAGGGGAGAACAAAATAATTTTGTTTTCCATAAGACTAGTTCCTAAAACCTTTTGGAACTTTCTCCTGTTCACCAGTTAGTCTTTACATACAAATGAATTAAATATTAAGTCATCAGACTAAATCCTGCTAATGCTCAATTAATTATATAAAAAGGATATCTACCTTGGTCAGGCTCTGATATAAAAAATTGCTTCCTGCTTTTAGTATCATTACACAGTAAATGTAGGCTGTGTCTATAATCTGTGTTCCTTAAAAGGTTAAATTATAGCCTGATAGTTATATCCACTGTCTAGCACCTGAGATCGTAGTTGGTACCTGATATGCTATTCAGGAATGCAAATATTAGTATTAAAAAATCAACCAGTGCTTTTCAGCTTCACATTTTCTCATGTACTGTAATAAAAGACTTTGACATTCTACATGCTGAATGGTTTCAGATTGGATCACGCCATCTGTGAGGAAAATTTTAGAATTGTTTTCATTGTTGCTTTATTTCAACTGACAATGCACTGTGTAATAATTAGCTAACCCGCTTTATTATATCTTCATGTTTTCAGTACCTATAGTATGCCTCTAGCTCAGAAGACACAAAATACTAGTCATTACTAGGGTCTGGCAAACTTGTTCGAGAGTATCTGAACTAACCAGAATCTTCCTGGGAGTTAAGCAACCCTGAGTTCGGATCTTGGCTTTGCTACTGAATTGCTATGTGGCCTAGGGTGAATAACCTGGGACCAGACTCTGCTTCTGGTACACACCACTAGTCGTACCTTACTCCACAAATAATCCCATTGTCGCCGAATTCAAAGATGATGTAAGTGGGGGGTTAAGTTACATATCAGTAAGTGTATCTTGCGTGCTAAGTGAGATGGAAGGGTGTTGCAGCAGGAAAAGCAACCAAAGAGAGTTGAAAGAAGGACTAGGACAATCTTCTTTTTTCTGCTTTTCTTGCTGTACCTTGATGTGCAACTTACACCATTGTTGAATGAATTTGGTCCTTCTCCTCTCAACTTCAGTTTCCCCATCTCTAACGTAGCACAGCAATATGGTCTAGATCCACAAAGGTATTTTAGGTGCCTCAGCCTCTGACTTAAGTGCTTAAATCCCAGTTTTGGCTCCACTGCAATCCACAAAACTGCCACTGAACCCTGTAGGCACATTTGTTTCAGTCTCTGGGCCTGCACACCACTGCCTCACCCTAGGCATCTGGGCATTTATTTCCTGCTCAAGCCTCACAGTGGTTCATGAACCAGGGGAAGACAGGCATTTGGCCACCCAAATTGTGTGTGGGGCCCAATCTAGTAGGCAGGATCAGAGAGAGTTTACCAGATTAGGTCCCATTCAAAATCCTGCTGGACGAGGAGGTAGCGCCCATTTTATAACTGGACTACAGAGTCATTCTCTCTCTCTCTCTTTCTGGCCCAATGGCTATTCAGTTGTTAGCCATAGTGAAACAGTCACTGGGTGAGGACAAGAGAGAGAATGACTCTAGCCCAGTACTTAAGGCACCCACCTGCAAGGTGGGAGACCTCAGCTGTAGTCCCCCTGCTCCAGTCCCTTTCATAATTTATCCACAGTGGAACAGATGAGATTGAAGGAGACCCCCTACATAATATCTCGTAGCTCAGTTTCCTGAGTGGTGGAAGACCTTTGTTCCAATCCTTTTCTCTTATTCCAGCAAGGAAGAGGGAATTATACCTGGATCTCTCAGAGAGCAGATGAGTGTGCTCACCACTGTGTTAGAAGGTGAATATGACGACCACCACCTCCTCCAGCCATTTTGTGTGGTGCTTGGCAGCCACCCAACTCCTTCCCTCAAGAAGTGGCTTTGTCACCTTAGCAGTCTGACTCCAGGTGGCTGGCTCCTGTTTGTGAATCACTAAGCGGAGATAAGTGTTTCCTCTGCAGCCCAGGCATTGATCTCTGGGAACAAGACTGGGCTTAGCATACATCCCATAATCGGTATCTCCCCTTGGCTAGTTTAGACAGCTCCCTGCTTAGTGTGTGGGCTTCTCTGGATTGCTTTCTTAGGCATTTCTCTTTCCCCATTCATTGCATAGGGAGCCCAGGTGCCTAACTCAGGCTGTGTAGATTGCAGTGTTGTTCCTGTGATTCGCCACCCCCCAGGTGCCTAAAAGTTAGGTGCCATGATGCTCAGTGTTGTAACAGCTAAGTCCCTTTATGGTGCCCTAAGCTCCACCCCTCTCTGAGATAGGTGCCTAAGTCCAGGCTGCAGGGAGGGGCCTAGCTCTGTTTAGTGACTCATGAAGGAGAAGCTGCTGCCTGGAGTCAGGTGGCTTAGGCACTGAAGGTGTTCCTTGCAGGAATGAGTGAGGTGCCTGCCCTGCTCCACAGAAAACAGGAGGAGGGTGTGGTGGTGGTGCCCCCCCATACATTTTTAACCAAAGGGGGTGAAAGGATTTGAAGAGGGGTCTCTCATCTGTCCAGAGACTGTGCTAACCACTCCACTATGATATATTTAGATGTGAAGCTCCCTCAATCTCTCCTGTTGAAGCTGTTGCACTATGGATAAATAACGCGTGATTAGAGCAGAGGGACTCAAACTGAGATCTTATAGCTTGTAGGTGGGTGCCCTAGAGACTCCTTCTTGCTCTTGTTGATCCAATGACTCTAAATATTTATCCACAGTGGAACAGACATAGGTTCTCTCTCTCTGGCCCAATCCTTCCCTGCTTTGTGAATTGGTCTGGGATAGGGTGACCAGGTGTCCTGATTTTATAGGGACCGTCCCAATTTTCGGGGCTTTGTCTTATATAAGTGTCTATTACCCCCCACCACTTGCCCCGATTTTTCACACTTGCCATCTGGTCACCCAAGTCTGGGACTGAGGTGGGACACAAGCATCCAGACACCACAAGTGAGGCAGCAGCACACATGTTCAAAAGCACAAACATAGGTGCCTAGGAAGCTCTTACTGCAAAAACTTAGGTACCAAGTAAAGTTAAGTGCCTACCAGGTTTAGCAGGACTTGTGTGGATAACAGTGGAGCCAACTCTGGGACTTAGGTGCCTTAGAGCCTAGTCTGGCAGGCAGACAAAGGTTTGGAAGGGAAACAGAGTGACAGATTTAATGACTTGCTCATGGGCATTCAGCAGGTCACTGACAGAACCAAGACTAGAACTGAAATTGGCTGATTCTCATGCCACCAACTTTTTTCTCCTCTGCCCCCACCCCATCACACACTGATATTTTTACAAGGTTCCCCTTGAGCTAAGTGGAGCACTGTCATGATCTCATTACAGTCTTGGTTAACACAGCAAGCACAAGTTTGTTTACGGAGCTGTCCTGGCATCAGCACAGGGAATATATGTAGTTGTGCAAAAATCCCAATATTCAGCACATCTTTAATCTAAACAGATCATTGTTTTCATATTACATGGCAAAATACATTTAGCACAATGAGTAAATACATTTGTGTTGATTACATCACGAAGGCAAACTTTTTGAGAATTTGTTCTTTGCTTTGTAAACACTTTTTTAGTAATAAAGTGCATTGTTCCCCTCAAAATTCCTTCCGTATGTGGCTGTCAACCCTAATGGGAAATATCTCACTCACATTTGCTACTCTGGTCATAGAACTGTCCATTAGTAAAAGTAGGATGTATGGTCAGATAAAATATATCGAAGACTCCTATCTTATTCAGAGACTTCACACGGACTGAAGAATGTGCTAAAGTAATTAAGATGACATTTTGAGTTGTGAGAATAGCATTTAGAGCTAAAACCCTTAGAGGTAGTACAAAGCCAAACCCATTTTATAAAGTGCCTTTCAGGAGAGCACAAAATAGTCAGAGCCCTCAATTAGACCAGCTAAAAGGCTTAGCAGAAGAGAGAGAAATGCCTCAGCCTACTTTTAAACATGCTGTAGATATGGGAAGTGCTGTCCTAAATTCATTAGGACTGCTTCTACAGTGATGTGCTAGAGGGGCTCTCAGGGCTTTGAGAGCTCCTTCTTAAGATTCTGCCACCGCATTAAAGGGAGAAATGGGGTAATTTCCCTGCTAAATCATCCTTGGCAGACAAAATATCTCTTCTGAAGAGCAATTTCCCCCCCTCTTTTAGAATGCACCAGATTGCATCAAATGGCAGGTATTTTCAAAAGAGTCCTGGGGAGGAGACTTCATGAGAGATTTTTCCCTCTCCATCCCACATAATCAGGTTGAACACTGTTCCGTATTGTCAGTTGGCTCAGTATAACTGACCAGAACAACGTATAAATATGCTCAGCAAACTACAATTTAATATTCATGTTAGTCAAGTGGCCTTTCCTCCCCTCTTGATTATGGCCGTGAGAAAACATTTTTGTTTAACTGGTGAAATAAATGAATAGTTTTCACAGTCCTTTACTCTTCTTCTCTGTTCCCATGTACATTGCAGATACATACGCTCTAGCATAGAGTAAGAGGAAAAAATGTGTAGGAGCCCCTTGTCATTACTGAGTTCTGTAACACCACAGTGAGAGTGACAAAAAGAAATTGACACCAGATTATCTGCAGTCTGTGTAGTTCTACTGTAGATATTGAAAGTCGTATGGCATGTATGGCGGAAAATGTAAAGAGTAAAATGTTCATGTGAACAGGTTAGGGAAGTCATAATTTGTAAATTAAAAGAGGATTTATAATAGTCATTTGAAGATTAGATAGGCCCATACTTGATATTAGTGTTAGTTTTTTACTACTACACAAAATCTTTCTACCCTTCGTCCATGCACAGTTTGCAGGTCACACTCATTTTGAACCCCATTTACCAAAATGAACTAGTAGAGTGAGTAAAATGAGCAGGATTTGGACCCAACAGTCCACAAGGTGACTTCTAAGAAAATATTTTCTTCCCCAAGAGTTACTTTCAAAATGTAATGGAGTTAAACAGCTCAGGCTGGATTCACAAAGCCTAAATTAGATGCCTAGGCTCCCTATATAATGAATGGGGAGAGAGGTGCCTTAGAATGGGATTCACAAAAGCAAGCATGCTAGGCAGGGAGCTACCTAAGCTAGCCAATAGGAGGTGCCAAGGAGAGGGGTATGTCCTAAGCCCTTCCCCTTTCAGGGAATTCAGCTCCCCCATCTGCTTGGGATTCTCAGCTTCACCCAGCTCAAGTCCCCCCACTGCACCTCACCAGGAGAAGGGATTTGAACAGGGCTCTGCCACTTTTCAGATGCATGCCCAACCCTAACCACTGGACTAGGGGACATCCTGATGCCCAGGTGAGTGCTCTAACCACCAGGATACAAAGTCCTTGTCATGCTTGAGCTCTGTATCTTTAGACCAATTTTCTTTCATTATTTAAGCCACAGTGGAACAGCTTCAACAGGAGAGACTGAGGAAGCCCCACATCAGAAAATTCCATCATCCGGGCACTCATCTGGGAGGAGGTAGATCCCTGTTCCTATCTTATCTCTCCCTCAGGTGGAGAGGGGACTTGAACTGGAGACCTCTTACATCTCAAGTGAGTACCCTAACCACTGGGCTAAAAGTTACAAGGGAGGGCTTCCCCCTGCCACTTTATATAAGCTCACTAATAGGGTCCTGATCCACTAAGTTTTCTCCAGAGCCTGCTTACCAGGTTGGGTCCCACAAGTGGGTTCAGGCAGTTATCCCCTGGTCTGCATAGCATTCTGCATCTGGACATTGGACACCTGGCATGGAGCTACACTGTAAGACTTGATTCTGGGTTTTAAACACCAAAAGTGGCACTTAATCTAGCGCCTAACCTCTCTGCAAAAGGGATCTGAGACCTTCACAAGTATTTAGCACAGCAATATCCTCAAATTTTGCTTGGAAATTAATATCCTTTTTTATTCCCTCTTGATTTTCCTTGGTTTGCTTTTTTTTTTTTTACACTTTGTCCTTCCAGATATTTTCCTTGGACTTAAGAGAAACTCCTCCTAATGAATGGTTACCCAGTCACCATGGATTACAGTTGAATTTGATTATAAGGACCTATTTGGACAATGTTTCCTTATGTGAATAATCATAAATGGCTTTAGTCAATGACTTGAACATGAATTAATTAATGTTACTTGACTTTCCTTTCAATACTATATTTATTAAACACTATTACACAAGTAAGCCCCATGCTAGCCTTATAACTGCACCTGGAACCATGAGGGATAAGTGCTTTAAAAGAAGGCTAAATAGTAAAAAGTAAATAAGACGAAATCCTCAGCTGGTGTGTATTGGCATTGTTCCATTGACTTGGGGCAGTTAAGCTGATTTGCATTAGCAGAGGATCTTAAAACATCACAGCTTAAAGCAAAGCCTTGATGTTAGCGTGTGGATCTCAAGTTACTGTGGCCCAGATTCCCCAAAGGGCCTTAGGCACCTACGTCCCAGATTGAAGCACTATTGTGATTCACAAAACCCCTTCCCGGCTGTCATCTGACCCTGTAGACACCTAAACTCACTTGGTGCCTCAATTTCCGCTACAATAGTCCCCTAGGCCCCATTCAAAATCTGGATAGAGCAGCAGGTGCCCACCTTAAGTTTTAGCCTAGTGATTAGGGTACTCACCTGGGATGTGGGGGACCCAGTTTCAATTTTCACCTTTGCCTGAGGGAGAGGAGAGATTTAAACAAGGCTCTCCCACCTCTAATGGGGACGGAGGTGCCCAAACCACTGAGCTATGGAATATTCTAATGTGGAGTTTTTGCACATTGTTCAAGCTATTCCATTGTGTATAAATAATTAAATAGTAACTGGAACAGGGTGACTGGATGCTGGGTTTCCCAGATGAATGCCCTAACCACCAGGCTATTGAGTCATTCTCTTGCTCTCCCTATCAGGCCCAGTGACAATTTAAGTACTTATGCACAGTTAGGCTTAGGACACATTCCTTTCATTGGCATCTCCTGTAGGCGGCTAGTGTGCTGGCTTTTGTGGATCTCATGCTTACTCACCTAATTCTCCCCATTCATTGCCTAGGGAGATTAGGCACCTAACACAGGCTTTGTGGAGCACAGTTTTGTTCAAGTGGTTCTCTCAGCACCAAACGTTAAGCGCTGCAACAGTGAACATTGCCATCTGGATCTGAGGCTGTGTAACTATATCAGTATTCATACTTTTTTTGGAAAACAATGGAAAAAGACCTTGATTTTAATAGTGATGACCCCTCACTCCATATGTCTTGTTTATAGGATAACCTGGGGGGGGGAGTGTTGAAATGTTGCAAATGAGAGAGATCTGGTTCTGTGGGCATTGTTTCAATGAACTGCAAAATCTCCAAATTGTTGTAACAAAAGTCTCTACACATACACTAGCAGACATTGGGTTTTGTTTGGTTTTGGTTCTCAATGGGGAGAGAAGCAGCTCTGCCTTGGCACTGGCTCTTATGTACATCGCAGTGGACAGGGTCAGTGTTACATCAAAGCCACTTGTCTGTCAGGGTGACTGACTGCCCTGCCGCTACCATGTAATTCAGTTTTAGTGACCACTATTTATAGGATCAATCCATTATCATGAGGCGTTAGATTTACTGAAATTGATCATTATAATGAACTGATCGTTGTAAGTAGTGGTCATTAAAACTGAATTGCATGGTAGCTGCAGGGCAGCCAGTCACCCGGAAGGACAAATGGCTTTGTACCAATACAGACACCTTCCAGGGGAATGTTTTGAAAATCTCCCATCAGACTCCTTGTCTCAGACTTTGGGACAACTGCCAAATAATCTAGCCTGACCTTTAAGTATGACCTGCTTTGTGCTGAGACAGAGCACTCTAGGAGTGTGTTATCACTTGCATTTCATGCTGACCTGGATATTTTAAATAAAGCGACTTCTTTAACCTTAAAATAATATTAATTCATTAAAGGGTCCCAAGAACCTGGAATTCAGCTCACACCAATGTCATGATGCCACTCCCTAATCAAGCTTTAAGTGCATCAGAAAAGGCAAGGTGAATGGTCTTTTCACATTTCTCCATGCTTATGTTGTGAGCTAAGTTCCCTCTAAGCTGTGCGGCCCAGAGCAGGCTATCAAGGGCCACACAGGCGGGGAGAGGTGCTTCTCCCCCAGACCCAGTGCTGCCACGGTCAGGGAGAGGCACCTCTCCCCCGGAACTGCTGCGGCCAGGGAGAGGTGCTCTCCCCTGGTCCCAGGCTTCTGCGGCAAGAGAGGGCTGGCTGGGGAGAGTCTTCTCTCCCTGATGCAGCTCCAGGGCAGCCTGCACCCCAAACCCCTCATCCCTAGCCCCACCTCAGAGCCCACACACCCCAGCCGGAGCCACCCCCCGCATCCCAACCCTGTGCCCCAGTCTGACCCCCCTGCCACACCCCAAACTCCTCATCCCCGACCCCACCCCAGAGCCTGCACCCCCAGCCAGAGCCCTCACCCCCCTCAGCCTCTGCCCTAGCCTGAGCCCCCACCCGCACTCCAAACCCCTCAGCCCCACCCCCGCCACCCATCCCCTCCATGTTGGTGCACAGAACAAAATTCATTCCACACATGGATATAAAAAATTAGAGCATTAGGGCACATGGATGTAAAATGTGAGCATTAGGGCACTGTTATGACAACTGCCTCCTGTAACTAACTCACCAATTATTTTGTAAATGTTAGTAAATAAAGTCATGAAGAGTTAGAATAATAAAAAGAAGCTTTTTTCTTGTAGTGATTTTTTTAAGCCCTGATTCAGCAAAGCATTAAGCATATGTTTAAGTGTTTATTCTGAATACAGCTGGACCTACAGGCTTAATCTTCAGCATGTGTTTAAGAGATTTACTGCATCTGAATCTTAATGATTAGGACACCGATCCTAATCCTATGATCCTATGCCCTTTCATATCAAAGAAAAAGTTCCCATTGGCTGCAGCAGGCACTGATCAGACCCAAAGTGGCTGTGTTAGGCTTATTTGGCAACAAGAATGAAAAGTAAAGATTTAAACATATCACAACCTGGTGTTGTGGTGTTGGGGCAAAACAAAGAAAAGTCAGAAGTTCGAGGTTTTTGAAGTGAAAACATTAAAGCAAAGACAAGAGAAAGTAAGAATCTGAGACTCAAAACAGTAGCTTCCATTTTACAGGATCACAGCAGTGAGAGAGAACATCTGTCAGAATGAATCCATCTCATGAAGGTGTCAGATACAGGTCTTTGAAACGTAAATGCTATGTATATTTAACACACAACATCCTTTCTATAAAAATATATTTACAATATTTTAGTGAATTGACCTTAAAAACAACTATTCAAAATGTTTCTTTAATTGCAATGTGAGCAGAAGCATGCTCCAGGGAATAGTGTGCTGGATTAGGCTTGAAGAAACCTGGGCTCATTTCCCGGCTGTGCCTCTTACCTACTTTGTGAGGTGGGCAAGCTACTTAACGTTTGTTTCCCTTCCCACCTTTGTCTGTCTTGTCTGCTTAGACTGTAAGCAGGGCTTGCCATCACCTATGGGTTTGTACAGTGCCTAGAACAGTGATACTCAGACCTCAGAGATTCAGGAGTCAAATTAGCAGTCAATACTAGCCAAAAAAGCCACAGTAGTGTGAATTCATTGTTTCATTTACTATAGCACTAGATAGTCATATTTAAACAGTATGAGAGGAAATATTTAATATATTTAATATATTATTCTCATAGCAAAATGCCAGAGCAAGTATTATTATTTTATCAACTGCAATAGATTAAAAACATAGTAGAAGCATCCTGGATTGGTTAATAACTAAGATTGGTTATTAATTAAATCACACAGTGTTTTAATATCATGTGCTGCAAAGAGCTGCAGGAGACACATTAAAGAGCCACGTGCGAGCCTCAGTCTGCATGTCACTGGCTTAGAACAATGGGGCCCGCATCCTGGTATGGTGCTAGCATAATACATATAATATTTATAAAATAACTAAAACAGATACAAGCCGAAATATGGATTCCAAATCTTCTTAACTGACTCTGGATGACCACAGAGTTTATTAGTACATGATAATGGGATCCATGCATTCACACACATTCATTCTGACAATGAATGCTCAGTCACTTTCCCTCCCACTGTGTAATGATCAGTGGAACTGGAATCAGAGGGCCCACGTTCCCCAAAGATAGGGGGACCAGATGTCCCGATTTTATAGGGACAGTCCCAATTTTTGGATCTTTTTCTTATATAGGCTCCTATTACTCCCCACCCCCGTCCCGATTTTTCACACTTGCTGTCTGGTTACCATACCCAAAGGGACTGTTATTGAGGAGACACCAGTGGAAGAGGGAATGTGAGATGTTAGGTTGGAAGCAACTCTGCCACATGGACAACGTTTATTAAAGTTCCTGTTGTTCAACTTAGCCTGCATTCCGCTTCACTCTTTGAGACTAGAACACGTGTATTCTTTCTACTGAGAATGCTGCTGAAGTTTAAGTTAGTTTAATGTAACTTTTAAATTATTTAAAACGCAAGTATCTGGATTCAATAAGCCAAAAACATGAAGTAAAATATTGTACATGCTTGATGTTTTGATCAAAACTTAAAAAAAAAAAAAAACATTTTCAAACCATATGCAAAAATTCTCAAATCTGGCACTTATTCCACAGCTGTGAACCAGATTTGTACTCACTTGTTTTGGAGATGTATGTGCCCTGATTAAGGAAAGCTCTTAAGAACTTGTTTTCACTGGGATTTAATCTTAACGCTAAAACCAGCTTCAGTGCTTTCCTGAATTGGAGCCATAGTCTGTAGTGAAAATCCTCCCATGTATTCCAGTGCCCACAGTACAAAGGACCACAGAGTCAGCTTCAGCCATTTGACTGGAGTAGCTTCTACAGAGCACTGCTAAGACACTTATCAGGGGGTAGCCGTGTTAGTCTGTATCTACAAAAACAACAAGGAGTCCGGTGGCACCTTAAAGACTAACAGATTTATTTGGGCATAAGCTTTCATGAGTAAAAACCTCACTTCTTCGGATGCATAGAGAAGTGAGGTTTTTACTCACGAAAGCTTATGCCCAAATAAATCTGTTAGTCTTTAAGGTGCCACCAGACTCCTTGTTGTTTTTGCTAAGACACTGTACGGCATGGGAGGATGATTCCTGCCCCCTGCACAGTTCTAGTATGTCTAAAACAGTCAATGAAGTTCTAGTATGGCAAAATCAATAGCTAGCTAAGAAACAGAAGGTACTTTATTTAGGTGGAGCTAGAATAGACCATTCATGTTTAATGTAAGCTAGGTTAAGCATTATAACTGGAAAGGCGGAGGAAGGAGCATGAAAAAAACCCTGCACTTATGGCTCTGAAACATTAGTTTATTTTTAACTCAAGTTCTGTTGCTTATTTAGCCACATGTGCACACACATCTACAGCTAAGCCTTTCAAAAGAGCATCCATTTGAAGTAAGTCTTTGTCTATATAGACTGCAATGCATGAATGTGCAAAGACACAAAGGGGAGAATTTAGCTTTTAAAAACACACTCAAAATCTAGGACACTTTACAGTACAAGGAGGGGTTGGAGAGAACCATATTTATCCCTCTCTAGCCCTTGTAATAGTTAATTGCAATGATTAATAACTCTCTTGCACTCTTTCTTACCCTTCAATCTGCCTCTACCCACACACATCCATTCATGGTGTGCGTATATGTGGCCCACACGCCCGACAGCACAAAAAAACGGAGGCACTTAAGTTTGTACCTAACTTTAAGCTGATGAATGATCCCATCCCTTTTTAACAATTTAAGCATGTGTGTAAACCCCATTGAGGTTAATTTTAAGCACATACTTAAGATCGTCCCTGTTAAAACATTGAAGCATATTCTTAAATCCTTTCCTGAATTGGGATATGCTTGCTCACATGCTTAAGCATATGTGTAAGTGCTTTGCTGAATTGGGGCCTCAGTGGATAACTGGGCGAATGGCAACATATCAAAGCTGCACAAGCAGTGGGAAAAAAAGAGTGAAATGAATTGCCTTTGGCCGTGTTCATACCCTTTTGCATTTGCTTTCTATAAATATTTGAACAATTGAGTTTGCTTGGCATAAATGTTTGCAGAAAATGAATGTCAAAGTCGTGCGTAAGTACTCCCATGTTTACATGTAAAATTTAATTTCCACAAGTATTTGCACTTGAAGGGCTGTCAAATCACATAATAGAGACAATACCACATAACTGATGTGACAACTCAGCTAGTCCATACTAAAACATCATTATTTTGGGTACCCGTCCTCCCACACACTTCCTTGTTTTTTTCATCCCCCTATTATGTTGTGTTGTCAACTGAGGTCTGGAACTTTCATGAATATGTTTGTACAGTGCCTAGCACAGTTGGGGCCCAAACAGAGCAAGGCTCTCTAGACACTATTGCAATATACGTATTAATTCACATAAAAATTCACAGCTAGAATATCAAGTACGAATACAGACAATTGTCTATGATCAGTCCATGGAGAAAAAAAATATGAACAAATCAGTGTATAAATGTGATTCAGTTGTGCTCTGCTTAAAAACACCAAAGAAGGGGGAGGTCATTTTAGTCATTTAGCAATATTTGCTCAGATCTACAAAATACCTGTGGATTTCTGTATTCTTAGGTGTCTGGAAAAACTTTATGGCTTTACTTTTTCATTTCCATTCACTTTATCTAGTGCTAAAAGAACAAACACAACAAAACAGTTAGAGTGAAACTCATTAAGACAGGGCTGTACTACTGCAGGCCAAAATCAGATATAAAGTTAAGTCTCAACCTGCCAACAATTCATGTTCCAACTATACTGACTAAGCTTTTATAGCTGCACAGACACTACAAGATGTAGAAAAGAAACATTTGACAATATTCGGAAGCTTCAGGCTGTGTGTGGAAATGTTGAGGTTAGGAGCTGAATTTTCATTTTCTTTTTATTTGTGTGTGTTCCTTTGTTCAATACAAAATGTTCTTAGTGAAAGTAGTTACTGGAGTTTTGTAAGTGTTCAGCTTTGCTACAAAATTCCTTTTTGTCAAAATAGTCAAACTCTCATTTTGACTCTTCCAGATACCTTTGCATGTAGTTTAGTTTAGCTTTTTATTTTATTAATTGTTGTTTGTTACTTAAGTACATTTGGCAGTGTGCTTGCTGCTGTACTAGATATTAGAATGCATGGTCCCTTCTCTGAGGTCTTCAGAGAGCGTAAAGAGACACAGAATCCGTAGTGCATTAGAAAGTATAGATTCATAGATTCCGAGGCCACACAGGACCATTGTGATCATCTAGTCTGACCTCTTGTATAACACAGGCCATAGAACTTCCCCACAATAATTCCTCGCGCAGATCTTTTAGAAAAACATCCAATCTTGATTTAAAAATTGTCAGTGATGGAGAAACCGCCATGATCCTTGCTAAATTGTTCCAATAATTAATTACTCTGTTCAAAATATATGCCTTATTTCCAGTCTGAATTTGTCTAGCTTCAACCTCCAGCGATTGGATCATGCTAAACCTTTCTCTAGTTCTTGTTCCCCATGTAGGTACTTATAGACTATAATCAAAGCACCTATTATCTTTCTCTTTGTTAGACTCAAGAAGCTCAGTATATTTAGCTTATCACTATAAAGCATGTTTTATATTACTTTACTCATCCTTGTGGCTCTTCTCTGAACCCTGTCCAATTTATCAACAAACTTCTTGAACTGTGGGCATCAGAATTATGTGCAGTATTCCAGCAGCAGTTGCACCAGTGCCAAATACAGAGGTAAAATAATCTCTGTACTCTTACTCGAGATTCCCTTGTTTATGCATCCAAGGATATCATTATCCCGTTTGGCTACAGCATCACACTGGAAGCTCATGTTCAGCTGATTATCCACCATGACCCCCAAATCTTTTCAGAATCATTGCTTCCCAGGATGGAGTGCCCCATCCTGTAAATATGGCCTAAATTCTTTGTTCCTAGATGTGTACATTTACATTTAACCCTATTAAAATGCATATTGTTTGCTTGAGCCCAGCTTACCAAGCAATCCAGATTGCTCTGAATCAGTGACCCGGCCTGTTCATTTTTTACCACTCCCACAATTTTTGTCATCTGCAAATCTTACCATTGATGATGTTATGTTTTCTTCCTAGTCATTGATAAACATGTTAAATAGCTTAGGGCCAAGAACCAATTCACACCCATTTGATGATGATTCTTCTTTCTTAATTACATTTTGAGACCTATTAGTTAGCCAGTTTTTAATTCATTTATTGTGTACCATGTTAATTTTACATCTTTCTAGTTTTTTATAAAAATGTCTTGTGGTACCAAGTCAAATGCCTTGAGAAGTCTAAGTATAGTTTTACATCAACACTACTACCTTTTATCAACCAAACTTCTAATTTTATTAAAAAAAATAACAAGTTAGTTTGACAGGATCTTTTTTCCATAAACCTATGTTGATTGATGTTAATTATATTCCTTCCTTTAATTCTGTGCTAATTGAGTGTCATATTAGCTGCTCCATTGTCTTGCCCCAGGACTGTAACTAGGGTGGGGCAAGTGGGCCAAGAGCCTGGGACGTGGAAAAATGAGGCAGCATGGGGGAGCATGCAGGGTCATGTGCCCCCCATATTTCTGCCTTGCATTTAGCACAGAGGTTTTCAAACTGTGGGGCTCGCCCCCTGGGGGGCATTCACAGTTTGAAAACAGTCACCTCCTGTCAGGAGCTGGCAGATTGGAAGCTGGTGCGAGCCCCCCGGCCTGTTAGGGCCCCTGGCTCTCTGCGCTGTGGAAGCTGGGACACAGGTCGGCTGCCAAGTAGCCCTCCCTGCTCCCCAAGCCAGGCACTCCCCAGGCAGGGTGGGTGGCACAGCTCCAAGCCTTGCCTCTCCCTGAAAGGAGTCCAGCCAGCAACACTCCATGGAGCCATCCCCTGCCCCATTCCCTGCTATGAGATGCTCCCTGAGATGCTCGCTCACTACTGCCATGGTGCTCCTGGCTCTGCAGCTCAGGGGGAATCACCAGCTGGTATGGGGCTCCTTCAGGGGAGAGGCAAGAGCACATTGGGAGCACAGCTCAAAGCTGTGCTGCTCGTCCTGCCTGGGGAGTGCCTGGCCATGCTGAGGTGGCCCAGCTCAGGGAGCAGGACAGGAGAGCTGGTAGGCAGCCATCCAGTGCCCCAGCTCCCACAACACACAGAGCCAGGGGCCCGAGTGGGTCAGGTGGCTCCCACTAGCTTCTGATCTGCCAGCTCCTGGAAGAGGTGATGGTTTGAAAACCTCTGTGATAATTGCAAGGCAGAAATCGAGGGCGGGGGAGCAAGTGACTCCGCGTCCCCTCCCACATCACCTCTAGAGGGTGGAAATAAGTTTGCTCACCCTGGCACTAAAATCCCTCGTTATGGCTCTGTCTTGTCCAGGATCAATGTCAGAGTGACAGGCTGATAATTACCCAGCTAATCCCATTTACCCCTTTTTAATATTGGTACATCAGCTTTCTTCCAATCTTCTTGAACTTCCCCAGTGTTCTAAGATTTATTGAAAATCAGCATTAATGCTCCAGTTAGCTCGTCGGCCAGCTCTTTTAAAACTCTCTGATGCAAGTTATCTGGACCTGCTGATTTAAAAAGGGCTAACTTTATTAGCTGCTGTTTAACATCTTCCTGAGATACCTCTGGAATGGAGAAAGTGTTATGTGTTTTTTCCCCAAACACAGAAGAGTAATTTACAGAACACTTCTGCCTTTTCTGCTTTATTATTTATGACTACCATTTCCATCTACTAATGGACCAGTAGCATTGTCAAGATTCTTGTTGTTCCTGATAAACTTTGTGATAGGGCATCTGCCCCACACTGGCAGAAAATGGGTTAAAAGCAGACCTAGGGAGGCAGCCAATCAGAGAAGGGCTGAAGGGAGCAGCCAATCAGGGCAAAGGAGGCCCATATAAAAAGGGAGCTGCAGGGCAGTATGATGCAGTTCTCTGTTGGAAATCCAGGGAGGAAGGACTGCATCCCTGAAGGGTTGAGAGAACTGCCAGCACCCTGGACAGAACAGTGCTGCCAGCAGGAGCCGAGTGAGCAAGGGACAGCTCCTGGCTGGCTGCTTGGGGTTTACAGACTGAGCTCCTGACACAAGGGCAAGGAGGGTGCTGGAGCCACGTGGGAGGTGGCCCTGGGGTAATGGACTGCAGTTGGCTACTGAAGCAAGTGGCCAGACAGTGGACTGCAGTTGGCCACTGAGGGAAGTGGACAGTGGACAGCAGTTTGGAGCTCCGTTTGTGGCACAGCCGGAGGGCAGTGTTGCTGAAGAGGATGCTACGATCCTTGGAAGAGATGTGGATACAGGAACAGAAGTGACAGCGGGCCACCACCAGATGAGGATGCACTGGCAAATTAAGCTAATCTCCAGGACAGCCAGCAGGAGGCGCCACAGCAGTGAGTTGAGGCCTGTAACAGTCTAACTCTGCCGGCCACAGATTTCTCCTTGTGTCCTTTTGCTTCCCTGAGAAACTTTCTACAATTCCTTGCTTCTGATTTATATTCATCACTACCAATGTCCCCTTTTTGCCAGTTGTTATATATAATTATAGCTTCCCCTCTGAACCAGTTCATTTCTTTAACCAAAATGACCTCCTTCCTTAATTGTGGATTTTTGCCATCTCGTAAAGTATTCTTAAACAATTACTGTTATCATTCACATTTTTCCAATTAAATTCTTCCTCTCATATGATTTGGCTCATAATTGTTTTCAGCTTTGTGAAATTGGCTTTTTTTGTTTGTTTGTTTGTTTTTTAAGCACCAAGTTTATATATCACTGGTGTGGACTTTATTCTGTTTGCACATCATAAATCAAAAGGAAAATCAATAACATACTATCTTCTGTCTAGTTTGGTCTTGTCTATTTCATTATTTTTTCATATCCTGCTCTGCACCATGTGCTACCTCAGATTTGTCTGTGCCCCTTACCTGAAAATATATTCAGGCTTTTAGCTTAAGGCAATGTGATCCAGTGTACAGGGCATAAGACTGGAAGCAAGATACCTAAATTCTATTCCTGACGCTGCCACTGATTTGCTGTTTGTCTTTGGGCAAGTTACTTAAATACTCTGGGCCAGATCCTCACCTGATGTAAAAATGGCATAGTTCCATTGAAAGTACCTGAGGATCAGGCACCCTTTTACCTCTGTTTTCTCAGCTGTGAAATAGGGATACTAATTCTTTGTAAAGTACTTTGCAATTTGTGGATGAAAAATACTGTAAAAATATTTCATTTCAACCAATAGGACTGTGAATGAACTGAGGAGGATGAAAGGGAGACTCGCCTCAGGTGTGATAACACACAAGGATAAACCTATTCCCCTTGTCATTCCATGTCTTCCCCAAAACCTTCCAAGACGCATTTAATTTTTAAATCCCTCACCATCATGCAGACCCCACACATTCCTGTCAGCCTGTGCTTCACTGATGTTTTCTTTGGTTGTCAGTATTGTCACCATCCTGTTGCCAGTGTTAATGAGAAGGAATGAATGTCACGCTCAGCTACAGTCCTGTCACTTCAACATTTCTCCTTGGATGCAGGGCAATGAGATCCACTGAGGTCTTGGGAACATGACACCTCCTGCCTGCAGAAAAGGAGTGACCGGACTATAAGTCCTTGAGTTGATACGATGAAATACAATGTAACTGCTGGTTGGAGAAATTAGTCTCATGTGTAAATATTTACACACATTAAATAGGTCACAAGAACCCCTTTATAGAATCCAATTGGGCCATCTTTCTTTTTTTTAAAAAAAAAAAAACAGCTGAAATATTTTGGATCTTTCAAAGCTTTAAGACAAATCTTTGACATGACATCTCATTAGGGTGTATAATATGATTAAGATGTTCCTGTGCATATGATTATTAAAATGTTTCTGTACTTGCACAGTAACCAAGTTGAAACAATAATGAAGACAATTTGGATTTTAAAATCATATGCAGAGTAACTCAGTATCATTCTCCAACAGCCTCAAGAAAATATTTGTTTAAAAATGAAATCACTTTTGACTTCTTTGCTCCAAAATGGGCAAGCTGTGTACAGATGTGAAAGATGTAATTTAGCCATTTAACTGTCACTGAAATCAACGACTGTCTTTCCTTTGATTTCGTTTTGTGTTGGATCAGGCCTCTTGCACAGAAATACATAGAGAAAAGGATACAGTTTATATAGCATTTTTGTTCAGTTTTATGGATGGTATGGATTAAGGATAGGGTGACCAGACAGCAAGTGTGAAAAAACGGGACAAGGGGTGGGGGGGTAATAGGAGTCTATATAAGAAAAAGACCCAAAAATCAGGACTGTCCCTATAAAATTGGGACATCTGGTCACCCTAATTAAGGAAGAAGATGTGAAATAGTACAGTGGTGACTAATATGTGCTGGCTAGTGCCTATATATATATATATATATATAATAGAATGAATGTTTGTGTTAGTGCAAGCTAGGGAAGTCCCTTCACAGACCTGTACCTGGAATGTTAGTATCCAAAACAAAGTTAGGGAACTGGTACAAACCAATGGGTTGGATTTTAATGCCATGTAAAGAGATGTGTAACTTGTACAATCATCATATAAATACCAACTGAAATTGTGTAACTTGGGGAGCACGCCTTCTGTGCAAGGTGAATGTAACATCACTGCATGAGATGGCTTCTTTTTCCATAGAACCTTTTTCCTGTACTATATTAATAAACCTGACTGGCATTGGTTATTTGGTCTCTTGAATATATTTCATAACAAACCAAAGTGTGAGGTCCATACAATTTATCAACAACTGTGTTAAGTACATTGTGACAAGTTACTCTGTATAGTAAAAACAAGTCATTACACAATGGCCAGAATGTTTATACTTGGATGCCTAACTTTTGACACCCACATTTGAAAATTTTGATCAATATTTATACAGTAATATGAAAAAAGGCTTTCTTGTCCCAACCAGTTACTAGAATAAGGCTAGGATAAGGAAAGGGTCTTCCAAGGCATCCAAATCCCAATGAATTTCAATAGCATTTGTGCACCTAACTCCCTTAGGCTCCTTTGAAAATCCCAGTTTAAATATCTAATGTGGTGTAGATCATCTGAAGGGCACAGCCTCTTTAGAGATTGAGCACTACACAGATTGATCTCTAGTGAGGTCCTTAAAGTGGTCTGGCTGGATATTCAGTTTGTCCATTTCTATCATGCCTCCAAAGCTTAACCCCATTTTGGAATTCATTGGTTTTCCATCCTAATAATTCATCAATACCAAGAAAGCCACTGAAATTAAACCATTGCTGATGCAGGTAGTTGTTGGGTTTAATATCTTTATTTCTGTTCTTGTCCTGCAGTATCAAAATTTACTGTAATATTATGGAATTATGCAATAAAAATAATAGGACTTACCAGCCTGCTAATGTCTTTTTAATGACCCAGGAATGCACCCACATCTATGCTGCTGGGCTTATGTAGAAATATACACACAGCAGGAACACTTTTGCCATTTTCTTTGAAAATAAATAATGTAGCATAATACAGTAGCTGTGAATGTTCCTCCTTCAGCATATTCAACTAGTGACCCCCAAAGATACTTTTGTTCGCATCCTCAGAAATCTAGTTTCTATGCAACAGGAAATACACTGACTCTTCTTACCAGCAAAGCAAATCCACTGTAATTGAGTCTCTGTAGTGCAAAGGTCTGCAGAGGAATATTAGATACTCTTTTCTGGATGCAATTAATATTTATTCTTCCCAGTTTCCATTTGGTAAAAGGCTGAGAAATCTGTCAAAGTCATGCAAATTTTATTGCACTAGCCAGGAACCTTGTAGCATTCATCCAAAGTAATGACTCCAAACAAACAGTTCGAAAGTGGATTTGCCCTGGATCACCAAAGACAGATTCCTGATTCATTGTTTTTATTGATGGGAGGGGTGGAATTCATCCATATCCAAAATTAGCAAAATGGGAATATTTTAAAGTCTCAAGTCAGCCAACATGTTTAACATCCAATTTATTTGACCTGCTTTATTTTAAAACTTCTCAGTATAGTTTCATGTCGTGTCAAAGTATCCAGCTCTTTCAAATGTGTTAACATTTACCAGGCATCTTCTAGCTGGGCTTACTTAGAGGATTTGGCAACCGCACATCTGTTTAAAAATAAAAGCTGAACACTCTCCCCACCCTCCATAGAGCATCCAGGTTTTTCACAAGGCTTTTTACAGTACATAAGAGTAGAACAAGAACAGATGACTAAGCAAATAAGAGCTTTTAGTGAGGCTCACACAGGCCTGGCCTATGTTACACAGTTAGGTCAATGTAAGGCAGCTTATGTTGACCTGATGATGTCAGTGTACACACTACAGCCTCGTCCTGCTGACGTAAGTGCCCTACTACTCCGACATAATTACTCCACCTCCACGAGAGGCATAACACGTATGTCAGGGTAGTTAGGGTGACACTAGTCTGTGTAGACCCTGCGTTACTTACATGGGCTGTTGGGTGTCTTGTCATTTTCATGAGGAAGCTGTGAAATTGACAAGAAAGATGAGTAGCTAAAGCCCAGCTGCCCCCAGCTCCCCACTCCTAGTTGGGCTGCTGCCTAGAGGCTCCCCACCTCCCGCTCTGGTAGGCAAGAAGCCTGCGTGGCTGCCCCCTAGGAGAGGGGAGCAGAGAGCCAGGGGGACACAGCTGGGCTCCCGCCAGGAGCTGCACAGAGCTGAGAGCCTGGACTCTCAACCCTCCACACTGCCCCTCTTCAGTCGGCGGACACGCTCCTGGTGAGGACACGCACCACCGACAGAACTGTAGTGTTGACATCAGCCACCCAGTAATTACTGAAGTGGCTGTAAGTTGACCTAACGTAGGTTGACTTAGGGCTGTAGTGTAGACATGTCCACAGTCTCCTGGGCAGAATTAAGATGAACACTGGAACTACCCATAACTTATCTTCTAGAAGAGAAATGCTCAGTCACGAGTAGTATTCGATGCACAGGGGAGTACGAAGAACCTGAATGCACAGATAATCCAGGCAGTTTTTGGAGAATGTTGGGGACAACTTCCTGGTGCAAGTGCTGGAGGAACCAACTTGGGGCCATGCTTCTCTTGATCTGCTGCTCACAAACAGGGAAGAATTGGCAGGGGAAGTAGAAGTGGGTGGCAACCTGGGCAGCAGTGACCATGAGATGGTTGCGTTCAGGATCCTGACAAAAAGGAAGAAAGGAGAGAACTGGGAAAAGCAGACTTTGACTTCCTCAGGGAACTGATAGGCAGGATCCCCTGGGAGGCTAATATGACGGGGAAAGGCATCCAGGAGAGGTGGCTGTATTTTAAAGAAGCCTTATTGAGGGTGCAGGAACAAACCATCCCAAGGTGTAGAAAGAATAGCAAATATGGCAGGCGACCAGCTTGGCTTAACAGAAAATTCTTCAGTGAGCTTAAACATAAAAAGGAAGCTTACAAGAAGTGGAAACTTGGACAGATGACTATGGAGGAGTATACATATATTGCTTGAGCATGCAGGAGTGTAATCAGGAAGGCCAAAGCACAATTGGAGTTGCAGTTAGCAAGGGATGTGAAGGGTAGCAAGAAGCTTTTCTACAGGTATGTTAGTGACAAGAAGGTGGTCAGGAAAAGTGTGGGACCCTTACTGAATGGGGGAGGCAACCTAGTGACAGATGATGTGGAAATGCTGAAGTACTCCATGCTTTTTTTTTTCCCCCTCAGTCTTCACAGACAAGGCCAGCTCCCAGACTGCTGCGGTGGGCAGCACAGTATGGGGAGGTGAGCAGCCCTCAGTGGTGAAAGAACAGGTTAAGGACTATTTAGAAAAGCTGGACATGCACAAGTCCATGGGGCCAGATCTAATGTATCCGAGAGTGATGAAAGAGTTGGCTGATGTGATTGCAGAGCCATTGGCCATTATCTTTGAAAACTTGTGGCGATCGGGGGAGGTCCCAGACGATTGGAAAAAGGCAAATATAGTTCCCATCTTTAAAAAAGGAAGAAGGAGAATCCAGGGAACTACAGACTGGTAAGCCTCACCTCAGCCCCTGGAAAAATCATGGAGCAGGTCCTCAAGAAATCCATTTTGAAGCACTTAGAGGAGAGGAGGGTGATCAACATGCATTCACCAAGGACAAGTCATGCCTGACCAACCTGATTGCCATCTATGATGAGATATCTGACTCTGTGGATATGGGGAAAGAAGAGCATGTGATTTATCTTGACTTTAGCCAAGCTTTTGATACAGTCTCTCACAGTATTCTTGCCAGCAAGTTAAAAATGTATGAATTCGATGAATGGACTATAAAGTGAATAGAAAGCTGTCTAGATTGTCAGGCTCAATGGGTAGTGATCAATGGCTCAATATCTAGTTGGCAGCTGGTATCAAGCAGAGTGCCCATGATCGGTCCTGGGGCTGGTTTTGTTCAACATCTTCATTAATGATCTGGATGATGGGATGGAGTGCATCCTCAGCAAGTTTGTGGATGACACTAAGCCAGGGGGAGAGGTAGATACTCTGGAGGGTAGGGATAGGGTCCAGAGTGACCTAGACAAATTGGAGGATTGGGCTAAAAAGTATGAGTTTCAACAAGGACAAGTGCAGAGTTCTGCACTTAGGATGGAAGAATCCCATGCACTGCTACAGGCTGGGGACCGACTGGCTAAGTGGCAGTTCTGCAGAAAAGGACCTGGGGATTACAGTGGATGAGAAGCTGGATATGAGTCAGCAGGGTGCCCTTGTTGCCAAGAAGGCTAACGGCATGTAGGGCTGCATTAGTAGGAGCATTGACAGCACAGCGAGGGATGTGATTATTCCCCTCTATTCGGCACTGGTGAGGCCACATCTGGAGTATTGTGTCCAGTTTTGGGCCCCCCGTCACAGAAAGGATGTGGACAAATTGGAGAGTCCAGAGGAAGGCAATGAAAATGATTAAGGGGCTGGGGCACATGACTTATGAGGAGAGGCTGAGGGAACTGGGCTTATTTAGTCTGCAGAAAAGAAGTGAGGCGGGATTTGATAGCAGCCTTCAACTACCTGAAGGGGGGTTCCAAAGGGGATGGAGCTAAGCTGTTCTCAGTGGTGGCATGTTGCAGAACAAGGAGCAATGGTCTCAAGTTGCAGTGTGGGAGGTCTAGGTTGGATATTAGGAAAAACTATTTCACTAGAAGGGCGGTGAAGTACTTGAATGGGTTACCTAGGGAGGTGGTGGAATCTCCATCCTCAGAGATTTTTAAGCCCCGGCTTGACAAAGCCCTGGCTGGGATGATTTAGTTGGGGTTGGTCCTGCTTTGAGCAGGGGGTTGGACTAGATGACCTCCTGAGGTCTTTTTCAACCCTTATCTTCTATGACTCTATGAATGTGGTACAGAAGGAGACCAGAAGCCGGTGCAGGGATTTAAGGAGAGGAGGGAGACTAGAGAAGATTTTAGAGGAGGAACTAGCAGGATTTACCAGTAGTCTGGGTAGGAAGGGGAGTGGGGAACAGAGAGAGAAATCAAATGACATTAAGGTTCTGAGCGTGGTTAATCAGAAGAAGATTAGAATTCTCAGTTAGCAAGAAGGGAGGAGGGAAGTAGCTGCTGGTTTTTGGATTTGGGGTGTAGAGAAATAGATGTTCCTTTCCTACCATGAAAATTTGAGTTGAGATGTCAGACATTTACAGACTCAGGAGTGGATGGAGTGGGAGAGGAGAAATGAAGAAGCAGATTTTTGGAGCTCTTGGCATAGAACTAGCAACTGAATCCTCAAGAGTGTGTGCAGTCATTCAACGATTGGACCTGAAGGGAGGATGGAGTCCTGAGGGACCCTGACAGATATGGGGAGGAAGAAATCCTTTTCAAAATCTCAGGAAGTGGTAAATTTATCATATCTTGCTGATGAAGACACGTTCTATATATAACATTATATGCATGTATAAAATATTGATGTGTGTCTTCGGAATATATCCCTGTATCTCTTGGATAATGTTATAAATATTCTGCAATTTAGCAGTTGCTCAAGGCACATGTTATCCTTAAATAGCACAGCAAAGCATACAAACTAATTCAACAGCTTTCTAAAAGATTTTCTAACATATGTAGATTTTAATGTAGAATCAGTTGTTTCATTTGGTCTTATCACTGTAGTATTTAGGGCCAATTTTTTTCAAAAGTGACTAGTGATTTGGGGTTCCTTAATTTGGGGGCTCCCAATTTGAGATGACAAACTGGACTCCATTTTCCAAAAAATGCTGAGCATCTACCCTCTGAAAATCAGACCTTGTAAGGCCTCTCAGGTTGGGAACACCAAAGCACTAGTCACTTTTGAAAATCTCATCAAGGTGCTGTTTCTAAAGCACATTTTTGGGAGTGGGTCTGTAAACTGGTGGACAGTTTTACCCACCTGGGAAAAGAAATACAGCTCCAAGCATTATCTTCAAAATGTAATTCTTCAAAATGAAAGCAAATTAGCTGTAAACACTGGGGCAATGATTTCCACAGGCTTCCTTCTCCTTTTATACTTTGCCCCAAGAAGCCATGGGTAAAAGGCAAGGACCTGTTAACCTTTTATGGCTGCAATGACTTTACCTTGTCACATATCACTTACAATAAAGCAAATGAGATTTGATAAATAACAAATAGGTATAAGCTAGGGAGAAAGTTCTGGTTGGGGGGGGGGTGTAAGTAAATACCATGCAAGATCTCTTTGGAAATAGCTTGCACAACCTTGTCTTAAGTAGCACATCCTAAATGTTGAATGCACTGAGAACTTTGGCTTTGAAAGGATTGCTGTAGGTTCTTATGTGGGAAAGCTTTACCCAAAAAAAAGCACAAAATGTATATGATTTTGTTTTAAAACATTTGTGAAACTCCTTTTCATCTTAATACTCTCTTGAACTCAAAAGAAACAATGCTCCCTCGAAAAGAATATTCAGCACTCGAGGCATTAAAGTGACAATCTTCTTTCTGTATCCAGGAAGTCATTTTCCACCTCACAGGAATAGGATCCCTTATTTGCTGCATTTTTTCTGGCATACCTCACATGTCACATTAAGAGGAAAAAGATAAATCTATCTACAATGCAAACCACTTTGCTGTTGTTTTGGTCACCCCTGAAACAATTTCCTTTTGAACAGAACACAGTATTTCAGCCTTTATATTTCATGTGACTGAATTGTTACTAATAGTTTGCTGTCTTATGCACTTGAATTCCCATTAAAACTCTAAGAATACCATTTCTAGTCAAAACTTTATCAGTGGACTACAGGCATAAAAGGAACCTAGCAACATCTAGCAGTGCCATAAAGCGATCTTCTTTGAGACCCCCTGTCAAGGCTGTATCCCCACTTTGAACTTTAGGGTACAAATGTAGGGGCCTGCATGAAAACTTCTAAGCTTAACTACCAGCTTAGCTCTGGTTCCGCTGCCACCATTTCCCAATTAGATTCCTTCCCTGGGAAGCCCTGAGAAACCTTTCACCAATTCCCTGGTGAATACAGATCCAAACCCCTTGGGGTCTAAAACAAGGAAAAATCAATCAGGTTCTTAAAAATAAGGCTTTTAATTAAAGAAAAAAGTAAAAATCATCTCTCTAAAATCAGTATGGAAATTAACCTTACAGGGTACTCAAACTTAAAGAGCTCAGAGGACTCCCCTCTAGTCTTAGGTTCAAAGTACAGCAAACAAAGATAAACACTCTAGTAAAAGGTACATTTACAAGTTGAGAAAACAAAGGAAAACTAACACACCTTGCCTGGCTATTTACTTACAAGTTTGAAATAGGAGAGACTTGTTTAGAAAGATGTGGAGAACCTGGATTGATGTCTGGTCCCTCTCAGTCCCGAGAACAAACACACTCCCAAAACAAAGAACACAAACAAAAGCCTTCTCCTCCCAAGATTTGAAAGTATCTTGTCCTCTTATTGGTCCTTTAGGTCAGATGCCAGCCAGGTTACCTGAGCTTCTTAACCCTTTACAGGGAAAAGGATTTTGGAGTCTCTGGCCAGGAGGGATTTTATAGTACTGTACACAGGACAGCTGTTACCCTTCCCTTTATAGTTATGACACACACACACCCCCCAAGTAATTTAAAAGGACAAAGAGAACCTTTGTATCGGAATACTAATAAAGTATATTTGAATTTAAAATATATTTACCTCGCCAAAAAAAATCCATGTTTAATGTGGTGGGCATCATGCTGTTGGTCAGAATCTCTAGTACCTTGTTCTTACTTACAATACTCAAAGGCTTCTTACAAAAATCTGTTCTAGCATGAAATCATTGGTAATGTTCAACTTTAAGGCACAGGCATTAGTCCTCATGCCATACTATGGCATATGAGTACTGCATATTTTCCTTAGTTTTTAGAACACCTCAGTATTTTTTCTGCAAATATTACAGCTAAAATTTCAGCTCCTGTAAAATAAACTGGCTTGGTTTGAAAGATTTTGATATGGCTATAGCAGAAATGTGTGCAGAAATAGTGAAGATACTGTACCTCATCTTATTTTTCTTACTCTGAAATAGACCCAAACAGCATAAGTTATTTGGCAAGGAAGGAATGAAACATAAGGTACACCAAGACTTATTATGTATAGAACCCCAAAGGGAATAACAACAAGTTGGTTCTCTTCTTCAGACACACTTGAATAATGAAAGGCATCTTTAACTACTTTGGGCAATTAAACCTATTAGTGAAGCACCACTAATTGGCTTCTACTAAATGAAAGCGCATTCTGCCTGTAGCATAGGCACTCTGATTCATAAAGATCACATTCAGGTAGGAACAAAAGAAGCAGTATCTCTAGTGCTGACCAAATTTGGTGGGAAATAGTTTGTCACTGCAGCATAGATTCCAACCAGTAGGTTTTCCTCTTGTCAGTTTTATTTCTTAATCTTTCTATAGCTGCAGACAGGGCCGGCTCCAGGCACCAGCTTGGCAAGCAGGTGCTTGGGGCGGCCACTCCGGAGAGGGGCGGCAGGTCCAACTATTCGGCGGACAGTCCCTCACTCCCGCTCCGAGCAAAGGACCTTCCGCCGAATTGCCGCCACAGATCGCGATCGCGGCTTTTTTTTTGGCTGCTTGGGGCGGCCAAAACCCTGGAGCCGGCCCTGGCTGCAGAGCAGTTTCTATTTTCTTTGGTAAGGGGTGGAGCCAGATAATTAAAAAGTTCAGCTCCCCAAGTTAAATTGTGGTTTTCAGGACACACAAATTGGTCAACAAGGGGAGCTTTGAGGAGGAGAAAAACCTGTTAAGTCTCCCTCTGGTGGTGGTGAGGTTGGTATGGTTGATTGAAGCCACTGTGAGTTGGACTCACTAAGTTGGCTTTCTGTTTGCTGGAGGGCAGAGAGTACATCATGGTGTTACCCGGGGTTCCTTCAACCCAAAGCTCTTGGTAACTATTCTGCGTGAGGTGGTGTCAGGAAATAAATCAACAGAGACACGGTTGTCCGACCGATAGATGACTGGCACAAACAGTACAAAACAAGAATGCTCTCACTTAAAGCTGTACTTTATTTAGTCTCAAGCACTTATGTCCTCAACAGGTTAGTAAAACACCCCCAACCCTCAATAGTTACCCAAGTTTGGTGGGGCTCTTGAGTAGTACAACAGCAGCCTTCTGATTGGCCCATCTTTCAGCTGCCATTGGGAACCTAAATTGTGTCCATAAAGAGATCCCACTAACCCAAACATTTTCCCCCTTATTTATTCTTGTTAGTAGATAATGACACATCAATCAAAAAAACTTGTTCGGCAAGCAGTTTCTTCAGATTACTAATTAGCCAGATGTGTTCTTGCAGAGTCTGCATGCCTTAAGGCCCTGACAGATACATGCCAGAAGGCAAATATAAATAAGCTTCTGTTTTTCTCCCAAAACACAGACCCCAGCACATTCAACGGAGACTTCATCAGGGAGGGGCACAGGGTCAGGCAAAGGTCAAACAAGAGGGTCCCTTGTGGTGATCCAAACGCCCTCCCCTTCTGGCTTAGTCATGCTAAGCTGCACAGGCCTACAAAAAGGCCCACAAGTTTGGCTGCTGTTAGCAACAAGTGTGATAATCAGTAGAACCCTATCGGTAGTGGTCCCTGGCCCTTTACTGGTCTGTCAAAATCTTCCCATCCAATGGGTCTAGTACCCAATCATTCATCCTCATGATTAGTGTAATGGGGCAACGACTCACCGAGCAGTACCTCCTGCTGGTCGTCCAGGGAATTAGCTCGCCAGCTTCCAAAGTGCCCTCTGCAGGCCGGTATCTCATCTTGCTGCTGGACCCCGGTGTCCCTCCCGGATCCCAGTGCCTCTTCTATCAGGATTCTGCCCCCTGCAGTAACCCGCAGTCTCGCTGGGTCTCCCCTCCCCAGGGAACCCCCAACCCCCTAGCCCCACCTCACCTCAGTCTTTGGCTACTGCCAGTCACCATCTAGCCCCCACTCACTGGGATGGACTGCAGTGTAATTACCACTCATCATCAGCAAGGAGGGTTTGGACCTGCTGCCTTTGCTTACTGTTGGGCTGCCCTCTGCAACCCCAGGACCTTTTCCGGTCTTTAGCAAGGCCTGCAGCCTGGGGGTTTTCCAGGCCAGAGCTCCCCAGCTCCTCTGGCCTTTCCCCAGCCCTGCTCCAGTCTAGGTACCCTGCTCAGCTCCCAGCAGCCAGGCCCATCCCTCTCAACTGCTAGCAAGAGACTCTCTAAGTGCCAGCCTAGCAGCCCCTTTGTAGGGCCAGCTGCAGCCTGATTGGGGCGTGGCTCCAGCTGAGGCTGCTTCCCCAGTCAGCCTTTCCCCAGCCAGAGCCCTCTCCAGGACTGTTTTTAACCCCTCCGGGCAGGAGTGGGGGGACCACCCTGCTACAATTAGACTCATTGAGGAAAGCCTGGGGGAAAACAAAAATGGAGCCAGCATACTGCTTAACTTTGCCTACCCTTCCAAGGGTGCTTGATCCAAAGCCTACTGAATTTAGTGGGACCCTTTCCATTGTTTTCAATGGGCTCTGGATAAGACCACAAAACCAGGGCCACTAGCAACTCTGTAGCTCTTTTTCTACAGTGATTTGGGGGGGTGGATTTTTGGTCAGTACAATCCTACTGTGGTGAGCTGGCTGGAGAGAGCATCCATGGATGTGGGCTGAGAAAGGAGCTTGAGGGAAAAGAGAGCACTCCAGCTAGCTTGTGTTCTCCCTCCTTTTTAAGGCTCTTTTTTTTTTTTTGATGGAGGGAGCAAGTGCTTCAACTCTTCTCAAGTAGGCTGATGTTTTCTTCCTCATACACCGCCAAGGGAAAGGGCTGTTAACTGGCTCCAGGAGCAGATAACAGCCTTCCCCTTATAATGTCCCTTCTTCCCTGAGGGAGATGAAAGCATGGAAGGATTGAGGGGGCTAAGTAGACTGGAAAATGTCCAAGGAGGTATACCAAATGAAAGGGGAAAGCTTCCGAATAAAAATGATACTCAAGGAGAAAATGGACATTAGCTGAAAGAAAGAGAACAAAAAGAATGTTTTGGGCAGAAAAAAATGAACTGAAATCTAATGATACAAAAAATGAGTCTGAGAACATATCCTGGACAAGACTGAGGCAAAGACGTAGGAGGAAAAACTGAAGGAATAATGCGAATGATAAGAAAGCAAAACCCCAAAAGACCCTGTTTTATTTAACAGAAAATTTGCTACCAGAATGTAAATAACTGTCAATTTTATCACCTTACCCCATCTGGGCCCATTACAGGCTTCAAAATAAAATTCACCACTAGTTTGAAACTCACTAATCATAACGTGTACCTTCATTTAGAGTCATTCATCGGCCTTGCATTCTGCCTTGGAAACTGTGCTCCAGACCTCCAGATACAGTAAATTTCACAGCTAGATTCCCTTCTCCAAAAACATCTAGCCTCCGTCACACCTAGGAACTGTCAGCACCCTCATTTCAGCCACAATCATGGCATAAAGGGAAATATAAAAGCCTGTTGGTAGCTAGGTTGGAAGCCATATAGGGCTTAAAACCAAAGGTTCTTAATAGCATCCAGAAACAGATGAGAAGTCACTACAGGGAGTGGAACAAAAATAACATGGGAGGAGTATTGTGCTCACACCCATTAAACATCTTTTCATTGTATCTGTGGTTGGTAATACCTCTGAGGCAGACTAGAGTGGCACTGTGTTCTGAATTGTTTTCAATTTTAAGCAGAAGCACCAGTTGCAAAGGATGAGGCAGTGGATAGCTGTCCACCCCTAGCTTGTGGTAAAGCAGACAGTGGTTGGACTGTCTGACGGGGGTAGGATGAACAGAGCCACCTGCTGTTTCTAAGAAGGGAGTGTTGCCTGAAATAAAGGGGGATGAGGGCAAAAACTGAGGCGTTTGGGTGGTACAGGAGAAAAACACAAGTGCACTCATCCAGGAGCCAAGCACAATAAAGTCCTAGTGCTCTGTCTCAGGCCATGGGGCTGGCTCATACACACAGAGATAATCCACAGGCTGGTAGAGTGGTCGGAGCCCCATTCCCCTTTGTTGCCTCTTGCTAGCATCTGCAGAAGATGTACAGGAAGAGGCACAAGATTATCTCACAAAAAAAAAAGACTGGTAAGTAGACAGCTCTATACAGCATACTCCCTAAAGCATTCTGCCTGAGGCTTATCTGCCGCATCTAAATGCCTCAGAGCACCTACACTTGGCCACTACAGCTCCACAGGGTGACCAGACAGCAAGTGTGAAAAATCAGGACAGGGGATGGGGGTAATAGGCACCTATATAAGACAAAGCCACAAATATTAGGGCTGTCCCTATAAAATTGGGACATCTGGTCACCCTAGCTCCATTCCATAGACACCCAACCTCCACCCCATTTTCCAGTTCACCATAGAGGAGCAAACCCACAACTTAGTCCCTGTGTTAAATACCAGATGCTTCCCCCTCCCTCCTACAACCAAGATTTAGTTCCAAAGTAAATATTATCCCCGGAGTGTTGAAATGTAAATTCTAATCCAGCAGGGGAACCTGTCCTTATTTTGTAAAGGCAGTGTTGAAAAATGAGATTTTTAAACATTTTGAATGTTTCATTCTGGTACATTTAGCTTGAACACACTAAAATAAAGAAACTTACAAATCCATTATCTTTTTTCAAACTTAGCATTATACAAGGTTTCAGGGGATGACTAAATACTCAAGGACATGATTTAAAAGAGCCAGGGCAAAGTAATTGCACAATGTTCACTGAAGTTCTTAAGCAGTAATGACTACCATTAATTCAGCAAGTCAATAGACTAAGCTGTTTGCTCATGATCTTAAGAAAAAAGACAGCCAGTTTTGCTGTGATCTCACTGAATGTGCCAATAAGTTCTTACCTGCTATTCTACTGTGCTATGGCAAAGGAACCAAAAGACATAATTAAAATTAAATATCTTCCTGGTCTACAAAGAGCTTTTTCTGACAAGAACAAACACAAAAACAGGGAAGCCAATTACCCCTGCTTTCCTGCAGGCTCCAAATGAGGTAACTGTGTGTGATTAAAGTGTACTTCACTGATCAAAAATGATCAAATCTAGAAAGGGTGGGAGGGGAGTAAAATGCAGCTTTCACGTTTTCTTTTTGCTTAGAAACAATGATGTACAACAACAGAATGTGCATTTACCTATTTTAGCACCTGCCTTTTTCTCTCTATTCATGCCTTAACCCAACAGAGTTGGTATAAGACTTAGACAGGATGGTTAAGAAGACAATCAAGTTTTATTGATTTTTTTTTCTTTTTAAGTAAGTGGGTCTGCATGGCTCATTGGATTGCATTTACCAGGCTTTCTGAGAAGATTTGGAGACACTCAATCAGGTTGAGTTGAAATGACCTGTCTGAAATTCGGTCCATTTATAAATGATGATAGAATAACATCAGTCCCAAAATAATTTTGAAGAAATAAAAAAGAGTGATGAAGTATTTTATAACTGCAACCGAACTCAGAAGCAGTGTTGCTATCACTATATCAGCAGATTGCAAGCCTATATTTAACAAGCCTTTGCCAACTTTAATTTTATTCTTTGGTTAGATCATTTGCCTTCTAACATAGTAGAAGTACATTCTGTTTATTGTGTTCCCACTTGTAACAGTTTCAGTGACTCTGGTGGCCTCGCAGTCATAATTTGCTACACTGTTATAAATATCGAATGGAGAGAGAAATACAAATTCATATATATGAGATTTTAAAAAAATGTTTTAAGAGGTGGAAAAAAGGGTGACAGTTCTGCTAAAAAGATTGAAAATCAACAAATAAAATTTAACCAACAATAAGCAAACTTCATCCTCCATCATTGCCAGAAATAGTTCTATGCCTTTACAATGTTAGGCTGTTGTTTCCTTGCTGTGTACTTGACTTTAGTTTATGATTAATGACTTAGGAAAGCTGTGTCTGAATGGGATTTCATTGGCTGGCCTACTCACCAACCTGTCATCTGAATGTTCCACGCATGAGATTATAAGAGGAATTGTGTGTATCTCTCTCTCTCTCTCTCTCTCTCTCTCTATATATATATATATTGTTTCAGGGGTAACCTGCAGTTAAAGCCCATTCTGATAATGTGCCTGAAGCTTCCCTCCAGTACACTGCATGATTTTTTAAGAACTCCACTGAAAGCAGTGGAGTCATACCAGCTCAAAACCAGTTTAACTGAGTGGAGAATCAAGTCCAATATAATGAATAAATTACTGCATAGGTGCAGTGGGAGTACATGAAAACCAGATAAGGCCTTTGGGAGCTTTCCTATTCTGTAACTCTCACTCAAATTGACATTAAGGAGCATCTGAGGCATCAGAGGATGCATCTGTGACACCCTGGCATCCCAGTATTCACCATTGTCATATAATTAGGATATGTTTTGTACAAAGTATGCCAAAGTATCATTCTAAAAGGTATCATGAATATCTCATTGGATTGTATGTGTTATCTTCGTATGTGAAGTTATGAAGTTTGGCTATGTGTGTGTTACTGAAACATGTTGTGAGGTTGAAAACACCCACAAGCCTTTCAGGTACAACAGTAAAAAGGCCAACAATATGAATGGTTTATTGAGGAAATGCGCACAAAGACAAGGATTATCCCAGGAACTGTGTAGCAACCTCTCAGAGATAGCACTACTCAGTGGGAATTGTCAGACCCAGGTCACAACAAAAGAACTTTCCAGCAAGTGGGAAGAAGATATAAAAGGGGAGAAATGACATCATGAGGGGGACCTCACTCTCCCTATAACAACACACCTGGAAACACCTGAGGAATAAAGACTGAACAGGGGGGAAGTGATGGTCCCAGGCTAAAGGGATTTCTAGCCTGTGTATGAAAACGTGGGACACCCAATCTGCAAAGCCACAACAGCCAAGAATCTGCCAACCTGTTTATCAATCAGAGTGTGAATTTGCTAATTCATATCCTACCTATCTGGTATGTTCAGCACAGTTTGTGGTTTTGTTTATTTAATAGGTAATCTGCTTTGATCTGCTTGCTGTCACTTATAATCACTTAAAATCTATCCTTTTGTAGTTAATAAACGTATTTTATGTTTTAATTGAAACCAGTGTGTGTTTGAGTAAGGCAGGGGTCGGCCACGTTTGGCACATGGTTCGCCAGGGTAAGCACCCTGGCAGGCCAGACCAGTTTATTTACCTGCTGACGCGGCAGGTTCGGCCGATCACGGCCCCCACTCACCGCGGTTCGCCGTCCGGGGCCAACGGGGGAGGCAAAAAGTGGCGTGGGCGAGGGATGTGCTGGCCGCAGCTTCCCGCCGCCCCCATTGGCGTGGGACGGCGAACCGCAGCCAGTGAGGGCCGCGATCAGCTGAACCTGCCGCGTCAGCAGGTAAATAAACTGGCCCGGCCCGCCAGGGTGCTTACCCTGGCAAGCCGTGTGCCAAACGTTGCCGACCCCTGGACTAAGGTATCTGGGGAAAAATCTCAGCCTGGTTACCACAAGTGTACATGGTCCTCTTCACATTGAAGGAGAGGCGGACCAAGTGTTAAACCCATATACTGGCCAGATTTGACCAGGGCAGGACAATACTGCTCTGGGGTCCTAGGCTGGGCGGCTGGTAGTTAAAGAGCCTGCATGTGACTGCAGCTGGGTGTATCCCTACCTGTGTGAATGCTGGTGAAAGTGCAGGCTTGGAGGGCTTTGCAACTTATCACAGCAGCAGAGTGTGAGAGGGACGCCAGGCCGGTGGGTCAGAGGGCTCAGTGGTACCCCAGTTCCAGGTAGCACTCCAGGGGGAACCCGTCACAGCATCTCTCTCTCAATTTTGGATATGTAGTCAGCTTTCTTTATTATTTATTATTTGTATTATGGTAACACCTAAGGGCCCTAGCTAAGATTGGGATCCCATTATACTAGGCATCATATAAACATAGAGTAAGGGACAATCCTTTCCCTGAGGCGCTCACAATCCGAATAGACAAGACAGACAAAGAGAGGAGGTGCAGGACGTACAATATACAAATTGATTGAACAATATTTTTATGGGTTTTTGTTTTTCAGTGGGTTTATGGAAAATAGATCCTGTCAAGCTAAATTGATAGTTTTTTTTTTATGAGATTACAAGTCTGGTTGATAAAGGTAATAGTATTGATGTAATAATATACTTAGAATTCTGCAATGCACCTGACATACTTCCACATGACACTTTCATTAAAAACTAGAAAGCTATAAAATTAACATGGTACACATAAAATGGATTAAAAACTGGCTAAGTGATACATCTCAAAATGTAATTGTAAATGGGGAATCATCATCAAATGAGTGTGTTTCTAAGGGTGTCCTACAGGGATTAGTTCTTGGCCCTGTGCTATTTAACATTTTTAATTAATAACCTGGAAGAAAACATAAAATCATCACTGATAAGGCTTGCAGATAACACAAAAATCAGAGGAGTAGAAATAATGAACAGGAAAGGTCACTGATTCAGAGAGATCTGGATTGCTTGGTGAGCTGGGCCTAAGTGAACAATGTGTGTTCTAATAGGGCTAAATGTAAATGTATACATCTAGGAACAAACAATGTAGGCCCTACTTACTGGAGGGGGAATCTATCCTGGGAAGCAATGACTTTGAAAAAGATTTGAGGATCATGACGGATAATCAGCCGAACATGAGCTCTGTGTGTGTGACACTGTAGCCAAAAGAGCTAATATGATCCTGGTATGCATAAACAAGGAAATTTCAAGTAGGAGTGTGACCGGGGTCCTAGTGGAGGCCAACTGTGGTCACTCAATTAGGTGAGCTGCAAAGCACATGGCAGCCCCAAAAAGCTGGTGGATATTCCAATACTTAGATTTACCAAGCCAGCATAAAACAGCTTCTTTATTACCTCACTGGTTACTCAGAAGTCCAAACAACACAGTTTCCTTAAAATGATCCAGCCTCAGGCCTCCATCCAGGTACTCACGACAAATATGATGATTTCTGGTTCTACCAATCCCATAAGATCGGACATATTACCTCCCAGGTTAATGAATGTTTCAGATCTTACCGAAATACACACTACAGCCAATTCTTATTAACTAAACTAAACTTTATTAAAAGACAAAAGAGAGTATGGTTAAAAGATCAATGTACATACAGACATGAGTTCAATTCATTTAGGTGCAGATTCATAGCAGAGATGGTGAGCTTTATAGTTGCAAAGAGTTCTTTCAGAAATAGTTCAGAGTTTATAGTTCAATGTCCAAATATCATATTCAGGGCATACCAGCATAACTGGGACTTCAGCCTTGTGACTCAAACTTCTCCTGATGAAGCCTAAGCAGATCTGAGATGACAGAATCAGGACCCAGGGGTCTTTTTATACAGCGTCCTAACATTCATTTGACCACACGGTCCTGGTTAAACAATAGGCTTTTGATGTAACCTTTTGCTTTCTAAACACCACCAGTAATTAGTCACACAAGTTAACATAGAGCAATTTATCCATTAGGCAGTCTATTACAAACTTCAGAGATATACAGACAATGACATTATTTTACCCCAAATTCATCCAAATGTTAATATTCTCTTTTGATCTCTGAATCAATAGTTATAGTGACAGACAGAATCTGTCTGTTTAGGAGTAGCATCTAAGATGCACACAATTAGTATTACTTCTAACAATATAGGTTTGCATTTCAAAGTTCTAGCCTATTTAGCATGAATGGCCCTAATTATCATCCGCATTTCTTTCTAACATGACTTTCAAGGTGGGCTTTGGGTCATTCAGCCTGGAAGCTGTTTAACCCTTTCTAGCCATGCGTCACAAGGAGTGAAGGTTATTTTTACCTCTGTATTTGGCATTGGTGTAACTGCTGCTAGAATACTGTGTCCAGTTCTGGTGGTCACAGTTCAAAACAGTTGTTGATAAATTGGAGAAGGCTCAGAGAAGAGGCAGGAGAATGATTAAAGGATTCGAAACCAGGGCTTATAGTGATCGATTCAAGGAGCTCAATCTATTTATCTTAACAAAGAGAAGGTTAAGGGATGACTTGATTAGTCTATAAATACCTAAATGGGGAACAAATATTTAATCTTCAATTTCATTAATTGAAAAGATTCTTCAATCTAAAAAAAAAAAAAAGGCTCTCCAAGCTAGCAGAGAAAAGTATAACATGATCCAATGGCTGGATGTTGAAGTTAGACAATTCAGACTGGAACTAAGGCATACATTTTTAACACAGAGAGTGAATTAACCATTGGAACAATTTGCCCAGGATAACGGTGAATTCTCCATCACTGGCAAATTTTAAATCAAGATTCAATGTTTTTCTGGAAGATATGCTATATTAATTATTTGGGGGAAGTTCTATGGTCTGTATTATACAGGAGGTCAGACTAGTTCACAACGGTCCTTTCTGGATTTGAAATCTATTAATATGATGCCTTGCAAACATTGTTAATTCCACCATATTTTTTGTTTGTCGTTTAGGGCTGTTGGTTATTTGAGTGGGGGTTTGTTGGGTGGGCATTAGCTGAATGGCAGGACAAAAAGAAGGTAAAGGTAGAGGGGATATTGAAGGGAGGTTGGTAAGTGGGGAAGGAAGAAAAGAAAGAACAAAGCATGGAGGACAGTGAGAGTTATGCTGAGGTGAAGAGACTGGGAATGGGGAAGGTTGGAACAAACAGCTTGGATGGGAAAGAATGTTGAGTGAAAAAGAACTCTGATGACATCATCAGTCTGAAGGGACCTGCTGCAGCTGTTTCTGTGTCTGGTCCTGCAGACTATGTGTCTGCCTCATCCCAAACTGGCTCTGCCCTGGAGTCCTCCCACTTGGCTGGGGTAAGGGTGGGGCTGCATGGGTCCTGGTGCCCCAGATTATGCATGTATATGTGTATGTGTGAAGGGGGCCTTCCTCCTCTGCATACATCTGGGATTGGAGTGTCTAGGGGGAGGGGTAACTGACTAGGCCTTATCTTCCACATCTTCTGCACTATGGCTCCAGGTTTGCTTTTATCTTTAGGGAAGTCTGAGCCTGCTTTTCTCTTACTGCTTACCTTCCTTTTCCTGTCCTTAATTTTTTTCCATGTTCCCAGCAGTAGTATGTATCTTTCAAATAGTTTCTGGTTTTAGAAAACCCATTATTTCTCACTCTGCTGCAAGCTTCTGTTACTCCCTTTCTCTCCAGATACCACTCAGGTCCTCAGAGACAATGGTCACTCTGGAGACACTGCTAATTTAATTCAATGCAGAAGAGGTGGTCAGAATCAGATGTAAGAAACAATTCACCTACTAATATTAAGCAAGAAAAATGGGTACATGGAACAGGTGCCTTGATACAATATTGTTTTGGTGAATGGTGCTCCCTGGCCAGCTTACATCTCCCATGAGTCATCATGATCTCCCCTCTTGTTGATCCACCACAGTGCATCATGGGAGTCCCAGGCTGTGGTGCATCATGAGAGATTCAGTCTGGCTGGGGAACCCTGGGTGAATCAGGAGCCTGAACTACAACTTCCACGAGCACCATGGAAGCATTTATATATCAAAATTTCTGGTTTTCAGATGAAAACATTTTTGGGGTTTGATCTTTCACTGACAGGTTCAAATTTTCCAAGGAGGGGGAAAAAATTCCAACAAGCTCTACAAATTACACTAATACCTGATGCGGTGTCACCAATTTTTTCTCAGAACAGGAAAATTACTTACAGTGCCTCAGAATCTGTGTCCGCTCAGCAAAGGAGCAACAATGTGTTTCATCTTCAGATCCAACACAGGCCTTCTCACAGGAACAAGACTTCCTGGGCTTGGAGGGAAACTGGAGAAAATACAAATGCAAGAGCATCTCTGCTAATGTACTTAACTTATTGTGGCTGGCCCATGCATGGCAGGTAGTGTGGTAAAGGTGCGAGGAACCTCGATTGCTATCCACAGTTCTGGTTCTTCCTCTCATAGTAACACAGGCCCTGCTCCAACCTTGCACTCCTGAGGGTGCATTCCATCTCAAAGCAGAACCTGTAATACAGAGATAAGTGTGTTAGCCCCCTGAAGCGTGCAGCAATTGGTATACTCTCCAGGCCTAGAGAGGAGCACAGGGAGGAATTATAAATGTGGTTACCAAAATAATATTTCAGCATTCAGCAGTATACAGTGGATCAGGTGTCTGACTCTGAAAAATCTTTGTAAAAGGAAAGAAGCAGCCTTCTGGGGATGTCTAGTTTACATCAGTTTCTCACTGACACAAGCAACCTTTTCAGGTGGAATATAATAATTACCCCCAATTAATATTTCTTTACCATAAAAATAAAGGTAAATATCTCTGCCATATCCCATATATAGTTTGATCCAACTATAAAACACTTCTCAACACAGATGTTCATACACCAGTTTACTAGGTAGACATAGTAATAAATACCATAGAAACAAACAGCTAGGTGATTTCCCCCATTAAATTAGCCACATTATTATAAGAGTCTAATATAAAATGTACTAAATTTGCATAAGACAAATTACCACTCCCCCCCATCAGCTGTTATCAATGAGTGACTGACTGCTATATAGTCTCAACAATGGATTAAAATATCTAATAGAGAGACAGACCAGAAAAATCATGGAGCAGGTCCTCAAGGAATCCAATTTGAAGCACTTGGAGGAGAGGAAGGTGATCAGGAACAGTCAACAAGGATTCACCAAGGGCAAGTCATGCCTGACCAACCTGATTGCATTCTATGATAAGTTAACTGGCCCTGTAGATATGGGGAAAGTGGTGTATGTGATATACTTTGACTTTAGCAAAGCTTTTGATACAGTCTCCCAGTCTTGCCAGCAAGTTAAAAAAGTATGGATTGGGTGAATGGACTATAATGTGGATAGAAAGCAGGCTAGATCATCAGCCTCAACAGGTAGTGATCAACAGCTCCATGTCTAGTTGGCAGCCGGTATCAAGTGGAGTGCCCCCAAAGTCAGTCCTGGGGCCGGTTTTGTTCAACATCTTCATTAATGATATGGATGATGGGATGGAGTGCACCCTCAGCAAGATTGTGGATGACACTAAGCCAGGGGGAGAGGTAGATACTCTGGAGGGTAGGGATAAGGTCCAGAGTGACCTAGACAAATTGGAGGATTGGGCCAAAAGAAATCTGATGAGGTTCAACAAGGACAAGTGCAGAGTCCTGCACTTAGGATGGATGAATCCCATGCACTGTTACAGGCTGGGGACCGACTGGCTAAGGAGCAGTTCTGCAGAAAAGGACCTGGGGATTACAGTGGATGAGAAGCTGGATATGAGTCAACAGGCTGTCCTTGTTGCCAAGAAGGCTAATGGCATATTGGGCTGCATTAGTAGGAGCATTGCCAGAAGATCAAGGGAGGTGATTATTCCCCTCTATTCGGCACTGGTGAGGCCACATCTGGAGCATTGTGTCCAGTTTTGGGCCCCCCCCACTACAAAAAGGATGTGGACAAATTGAAGGGAGTCCGGAGGGGAATGAAAATGATTAGGGGGCTGGGGTACATGACTTATGAGGAGAGGCTGAGGGAACTGGGCTTGTTTAGTCTGCAGAAGAGAAGAGTGAGTGGGGATTTGATAGCAGCCTTCAACTACCTGAAGGGGGGTTCCAAAGAGGATGGAGCTCGGCTGTTTTCAGTGGTGGCAGGTGACAGAACAAGGAGTAATGGTCTCAAGTTGCAGTGGGGGAGAGCTAGGTTGGATATTAGGAAAAACTATTTCACTAGGAGGGTGGTGAAGCACTGGAATGGGTTACCTAGGGAGATGGTGGAATCTCCCCTTAAAAGTTTTTAAGGCCCACCGTGACAAAGCCCTGGCTGGCGAGATTTAGTTGAGGTTGGTCCTGCTTTGAGCAGGGGGTTGAACTAGATGACCTCCTGAGGTCTCTTCCAACCCTAATCTTCTATGATTCTATGACACAAATCAGGAAAAACACACAGTTGATCTGTACCCTTTGGTAATACACAGGTTACATTAATGGCCATACAAGATAAAAGCTGTACTTGCTCCTACCTCAGCTTTGGATAGTAGCACTTACATCATAAAACCATTTTAATAGTTCTTATTATCATAACAAATCAAGTTGTCATATTCCAATTACATAATCATTCACAGATCATATACACTACAAACAACTTTTAATGATTTTCAGAGTCCTCCAAAATCTTGAAAGTCTCATAAACAGATTCCTGTGGAACTATTACCTGTCTTAGAAGACAAATATCTGATCTCACCCATAGACTGTAAATGTATATTCTTGCCCTGAAGTATATCACAAATTTTAGCAGAAGGTGGGGAGCATTCACAGTGTCAGCTAGAGCTGGGTGGGCAATCGTTTCCCCATCCCGGCGGGGAAAATGGGGATTTTGAAAACGGTTCCTATCCTGAATTGGGAGAAAAAGTCAAAATCTTGAATTTTTTTGAATACTGACCAGGGCCGGCTCTAACTATTTTGCTGCCCCAAGCAGCAAAAAAAAGCGCCGCCCCGCCGAGCGCCCCCTCCCCGAGCACCGCGCCGCCAGAAACCCCCCCCCCCCGAGCACCGCGCCCCGTGCCGCCCCCCAGCCGGAGCCCGCCCCACCCCCGCCGAGCCGCCGGAACCCCCCCGAGCGCCACACCCCGCGCCGCCCCCCGCGGAATGCCGCGCTGCGCTGCCCCCTGCCACCCCAAGATTGGCCACCCCTTACCAGGTGCCGCCCCAAGCATGTGCTTGGTTGCCTGGTGCCTGGAGCCGGCCCTGATACTGACAATCCAAAACAAGTTTGGGTCAATCAAAATGTTTCATTTCAATTTTGATCTTTTTCTCTTTTTATTTTACTATAATTAGCTTAGATTTCAAAATATACAGTAACTAGGCTGACTACTCATTCTGTTGAACTAACTCGATCAGTTTCTATTTGTAGTGAGTTTAGGAGGACAGATTGTTCCAATACATGAAAAACATTATTAGAGTTCTGAGAGGAGGTTTTAAATCACTTGCTAATTCTGATGATCTATCACACGCTCTGTGGTTGGTATGTGTGATTACATTGCTCCTGATTGAATTAATTTGAACCTTTTAAGTTTTCATAACAATCAGAGGGGAATCAGTTTAATCATATGATCTTCTGTGGGCCATTTGTGATGATCATACAAGTGAGTCACCAGCTATCTCACTTTCAAACACCTCACTGTTTGATTCCAGAAATGCAGGCAAAGGGATATTTTCTGGTATCCTTTTTTCTATCTTACTGATCTTTTGAGGGGTGGGACACTGAGTCAATAATACCATCCAAGGCTCATTCTTTTAGCCCATCCTCAGAATACAACATATAAAATGAGATATACTAAATTTTCTTAACTGTGAAATCCCATTGGTTGGCCTTGGAGCAAATTTATACCTAGCATAAGTATGGACAACATCACTGTCTCTGACTTTAATGGAGTTGCACCCATTTTACACCAAGTCTGAATTTGTCCCTCGGTCTCCTGGGTAAAGAGGAATGTCTGTTTCTTCTGAGGCCTTTGAAAGTGCTGCATGTCTCTGGAGCCTCCTATGTTTGCCAGGAAGGAGTATGTGAGTTGTGGTCACTTGGAAGTGAATATTCTCATCATCTTTAAATTGCTACTTGGAGTTGTGAAGGCTTTCACTTGTTTCTTCTCATTGTTAGAATCTGAGGGGATTTTTTTAAAAGGGGTACAAATATGTCTAGTTCCTTACTGATGATTTTTTGCCTCTTTTTTGCTCATCTTAGGGTCATGGTTTGTACAGGCAGAGGCAAATAGTGCTATGAAATCCCCATGCCTACAACAAGATCTTCTCTTTGCTCAGTTCACGCTTATTACTGGAAGAATCTCCTTCCCAAGGACCCTAAATAATTCTTGGATCTTCTTTCACTGTGTTGTAAGGCAGGAGAACTTGACAAGTGCAAGGGCAGTTAATTGCAAGTGTAGACAGAGGATTTCTGCTTCTTCTCTCCCTGCACCTGGAAGAACCCCTTTAAATTCACTGATTTTGACCTTCTTTATTTCTTCTTGTTGTTGCCTCTATTTGTGACATGTCGGATTTGGTTTCCCTGGTTTCCATCTGAGATTTCTAGTTCCTCCTCCATCTTACACTTCATACTTATGTAACATTCCTGGCCTTCATTCAGAAATGGGAACATTGCCCAGCTTCTGCACTGGACTGTCTTGAATTTGCTAGCTGTTCGGTGCTGCAGTACAAGCTCCTTAATTCTGGTGATGCTCCTGGAATCTTTGAACTAGTCAGTGCAGAGATGCTTTGCTAGCCTTCCTTCTGTTTGTGTTTATTTTCAATCCTCAGTAGTTATACCTGCTTCAACTTAGCCACCTTGTTAACAGCAATGACTCAAAGCTCCATCTGTTTTCATAACGCTTCCAAAATAAGACTGTTAAACTTCTCTACCAAACAATGCTGTTCATATTAGCATACAGTATTTTACTGGTGCTTTATCCAGATTTTCAAATGGGACTTCCATTTTTTACCCTTTGAAGGCTATTCCATCATCTAAATGGATCTCTCTATCAGGCAGTTTTACCAGATATTCAGCCTATATTGTCCTTTATTCAATTTTTATCCTTAAATTCCTAGTAACAACCACTTTTAACTGTAGGAATGTGTTGCTCCCTAATCACAAGCCTTGAAGAACGGCAAACTGTTCCCTTGGCAATGAGGCAGGAGTGACCTTGTTCTAGCGCCTATGTTTGGGAAACTTATTTGGCTGATTTGATTGTTTCCTCGCAGCTGGCATTCACGCGCTCAAGAGATGGGTTTGTTATCTTATGTGCATGTATACTGCCTGGCCTTTTTATGCGCATGAAATGTAACCACTAAGAAGTGTTGTAAACAAAGCAAGGAGAGAAATAAAAACCCCAGGAAAAGTTTTCCTGGGAGGCTTTTTGCAAGAGGCTTGTAAAGCTCTCTGGCTACCAACAAACCTGGCGTTCTGTTTCCTGCATCGTCACCACATTTAACTACCTAAGTTCCTCTGTCTTGTTGGCATTTACACCACGCAAATATGTGAATACTATATGTTTACTGTGTTCCACTCTACTAGTTAGTTGTCCTTTACCCAAATGGTACATAATTCTTTTACTCATTTCTGATATCTCAAAACCAGCTCCTAAATCAGTTCTGGAATCCCTCCACCATCAGTCTGCTCACTTTTTCTTGAGGCGCCCAGAACTGAATTTGGAATAGTAGGTGTAGCCTCACTAGAGAGGGAAAAAAGATTGTCCCATCACCATCCATCTGTAGAGGAGACATATCTAGTCCTTGGATAGTGGGTACAGTAAAAGGAAGATCTTCTGGTAGAACAGCAAATGTTTCGGGACAGTCAGTGTAAAATGACTGGCCTGAGTGAGGAATTATATTTTCTGATTTGCTGAGGGTAGCAAAAACCGAGAGAAAGACTTGATTAGAAGATTACATAATATCCATCTATGATAGCTAAAGCTGAATTTGTGCTACTCTGACAGCAGTTGTCTGTGCTATGACTGGAGGCTATCACTTAAAACAGCAAGCAAATGCAGCAGGAACTCTTCTAGCTGGAATTTTCCAGAGCACACAGTAAGCAGGATGCTGGTCAGCGTGACAGAGAGTGCACATGTTTCTATTGCCTGTGTATGTGATGGGCTGACAAGGCAGTGTTGGGATCCATATCCAGATTAGGCTGGGGGGCTGGGTTCAATCTGACAGGGCTGAAATCTGCTGAGCTCTTCTTGTGAGTCTTCATCTTAAAAAGGAGGAAATCTTTAATAATCCTTCTTCTTGCCAGATTTCTACCACATCTGAACTGCACCCATGATCAGGTAGGGTATGACAAAGAACCCTCAAATTCATAAATCTTTATACCCTTTAACAAACAAATTGTCTCATTACCAATTACTGGCAATTCAGCCTTACTTTCAGTCTTAATCCAGATAAGATTTACACCCTCCTTTTCCCTCAAGGCCTTTCCTCCATATGACCAGCAGTTTTTCCATTACACCTGGGTTTATATAGGAATTACTTTTAAGATAACACTGGTATACGGGGTGAGCCAGCTCATGTTGTCACCTTTTAAGACAGATTAGGTTTGTCTTATTTCAAACCATCTGCAGTCACCACTATTGGTCAGACGTCTCCTTTTTAGAAACTTCCCCTTATTTCATTAGTTATTCTTTGAACCAGGTGTCACAGAGTCACCGGGCGATGCTCTGGAACTACTCCATATGAAGCCAATCAGACTCTGGCGGAGCATGCCTCCTCTCTCTGAGCACACTGTCACCAGGGAAAGAAGCTTACACAGCTTCGACCTTCCTGGGTCTGACCTCGGAGCATTCAGCATCCCCTTCCACACCATATGCTTCCCGCAGTGAGTCCGCCTGGGCAAGGCTCCTGGGGAAGCCAGAGGGCCCTGCACCCCTACTCCGCAGTCAGATGTGACTCTCAGCCAGCTGGTAAAACAGGTGGTTTATTAGTTGACAGGAACACAGTGTAGGACAGAACTTGTTAGCACAGAAATCAGTGACTTTCAGCCAAATCTATCTTGGGGAGTCCTGGGCCAGAAGCCCTGGACTCACCCTCTTCCAGTCTCCCCAAGCAGACTCCCAGCTTCCAGCGACCCAACCTCCGACACCTCTCCCCTCCATTGGTCCTCCTCCTTGTCTTTGTCTCACTTCCTGGGCACAGAGTCACCTGGTCGTCACCTGGTTGCATCCCCCTCCTGGGTCTCAGGTTATGAAGGGCACTGGTCAGAGCATACATGCAGATAACTGGAGCAGCCTCACCTGCCCCAGAGGTCTCAGCCAAAGTCACACACCCTTATTCCCACCACCAAGGTATTGGTGCAGCACACAGGGAAACTGAGGCACACACAGAATTCATGCAAACAGTAAAACTCACATAGGCTTAACATTAAAACTCACATACAACATAACAAGGGGAAATCCCCACTTTGTCACACCAGGCATCCTCCCTACTTCATTCCTTCTGGCTTTATAACTCATTATTTTGAAGGCTTTCCTTCTACTTGCTAGCTAGGGCCTTTCTTTACAACCCACATATTTCCTTAACCAAATTTAAGATAATCCTAATTCTTTAATTTTATATTTATCCTACACCATGTGCTCTCTGTACACTTGCAGAGAGACCCCATCTTGGGGCAGGGAGACAATGATGGGGAAAAACAAAACAAATCTGAGTGATGCTGTGACTCCATTGGCCAAGTCGCAACACAGTCACTCAAGTTTGATCCGGCCACTCCTGCATCACGATGGAAGGGCAGCAAGGCCAAACCTTAGAGGCCCAGGGCCATGTGAGTGCACAGGTAGCAGAGCTGGGCATCTGGGAGCAGGAGGAGCCTCCCTGGCCCTGGACGGGAACAGACTGCTGAGCAGGGTATGTCTAGGGTTACCATACATCCTCTTTTTCCTGGACATGTCCGGCTTTTCGGCACTCAAACCCCCGTCCGGGGGGAATTGCCAAAAAGCCGAACATGTCCGGGAAAATGGCAGCTCTGCTCCTCCCCGACTCTTCGGCTCTGTTTAAGAGCCGAGCTGCCCGAGCGCTACCGGCTTCGGGCAGCCTCGTGCCTCCAGACCCTGCGCCGCCGGAGCCCGGGAGGGGAAGTGCCCGGCCAGCGGCTGGGGTCTGGAGGCAAGGGGGCTGGCCGAAGCCGGTAGCGCTCGGGCAGCCTGGCTCTTAAACAGAGCCAAAGAGTCGGGGAGGAGCAGAACCGCCGTGCCGGGAGGCTCTGCTCCTCTTCGGCTCTGTTTAAGAGCCGGGCTGCCTGAGCGCTACCGGCTTCGGGCAGCCCCCGTGCCTCCGGACCCTGCGCCGCCGGAACCCAGGAGGGGAAGTGCCCGGCTGGGGGTACAGGGTCCGGAGGCATAGGGGCTGCCCAAAGCCCGAGCGCTACCGGCTTCACGGTTTGCTGGGCAGCCTCCAGACCCTGCGCCCCCGGCTGGGTGCTTCCCCTCCCGGGCTCCAGCTGCGCTGGGGAAGCGCCGGCTGGGGGCGCAGGGTCTGGGGGCTGCCCGGCAAACCCTGAAGCCGGTAGCACTGGGGCAGCCCTTTCCCCCTGGCTGGGAGTGGAAGGGAGGAGGGGGCGGAGTTAGGGTGGGGAAGGGGCGGGGTTGGGTGGGGCTAGGGGTGGGGAAATGGGCGGGGCCAGGGCCCGTGGGGAGTCCTCTTTTTTTATTTTTGAGATATGGTAACCCTAGGTATGTCCCTGAGAGGACAGGAAGGTCTCAGCGGCAATGGGTCAGGGGCTGGGGATGAGTTGGTGGGCATCTGTGGGTTGAGGGGTTGGGGGCAAGTGGGAGATGCTTGGGGTGAGTTATGGGGGCTGTGGAAGAGAATGGGGGCTGTGGCCGGTGGGGATGAGGTGTTTTGGGCTGCAGTGAGAGGGATGTATGTCAGGGCTGCTGGTGTGAGGAGGGGTGTAAGGATAGGTGGGGGCATGTGGAGGGTTTTTGGAGTAAATGTGGGGTGGGAAAGGCATTTGAGAGTCTCTGTGTAGGGTAGGACTTGGGGCAGGGGCTCTTTGCTGTCTAGTTTTTGGAAGGTGGTGGTTGGGGGGGGGGTCAATTTCCGCAGTGCATAGAGCCCCAAAATTCTTTAATCTAGTCCTGTGCCTATGCAGGGTAGGTGCAAATCTCCATTGATTTCAACAGAGAGTTAAGATGGGTGAGGTAATAACTTTTATTGGACCACTAAGAAGTTGGTCCAATAAAAGATCTTACTTCACCCACCTTCTCTCTCTAATATCCTGGGACCAACACCTCTTCCACAACACCACGAACAACATTGATTTCAATGAGATTTAGGTGCCTAACCTGGTTAGGTGTTTTTTAAAATCTCAATAGGTGCCTGTTTATATATTTAGCCATCTAAATATCTTTAAAATCTGGCCCTTGGGATCTAAATCCCATTGACTTTCACTGAAACCTAGGTTTCTAAGTGCCTAAGTCACTTTAGAAATGGTACTTGGGTTCCTAAATCACTAAGGTACTTTTACAAATTTTACATGTATAATTCAAAATGTTGCACTAACTAATGTTAATGCACAAACATATAAGGTGTGCATAACTTAAAACAGTTAACAGCAATAAATTAGGAATGATTGAAATCCTTGTCCCACTGAAGTCATTAGGGCCAAACTCTTCTTGACTTCAGTGGGGCCAGGTTTTCACACAAGATGTATATATTTTTCATTTTCTTTAGGTGTGATTGTGATTTATAACAAGATTAGCTGGATGCCTTTAGATACAACTTGTATTTCAGTTTGAATCTGAATAATGCAAACATCCACATATGGCAGGATAAATTAGATGACGTTTTTTTTCTGATGTTATAAATCTCTTGTTTTCTAGATGCACTATTGTATAAATGGTGACTGATGTGAAAGAAATAAAAATTAGCTAAAATAAAGTCTGAGTCTTATTGGGTAAATGCAACTTTCTTTTGTGCAAAGCTCTTGAGTGAAGAAAAATTGACAGTGTGGTGTATGGATTTTGTCAAGCATGAAAAGGCATTTACACCTTTTTCCTTTCCTCCTTTGTTCTATTATCTCGCAAAATTACATTTTATACAGATTTTGGCATACTGACTACGTACTGGAAATTCATGGTACATGGTACATTTGACTCAGTATAAATCATTTAAAATTAGACAGCATTGGGGATGGATTAAAGAAAGGAGGGAGATTGGAAAGAAAAAAGAAAAAGGAGGGAGAAAGCAGGGAGATTGGAAAGAAAAAGGCTACAGCAATCCAGGCAAGAAAATGCCAAAGCACATACTAGGGTTTTAGCAAAGAGGATGTGGAAGCTGTTAGCGATGTTATAGTCAGTTGTTAAAGAGGATCAAAATGGGAAAAGAGCTCATCAGTTCTAATGGCTGTTGCAATAGGTCTTGGAGCCATGTGGTGACATGACATTGATTCACCTTGGGGTAATGGGCAGAGATTGAAGACAAGGAGATAAATGTATCTCTCAGAGGAATTCCTGTCCCCAAGGAGAATCCTAGCTACCCAAGCAGAAGTATAAATATACTGAAGGCCATAGGAGCTGCTAAGTGATCGGCAATTTTGATTATATTATAACTAAGTATCAGAGGGGTAGCCGTGTTAATCTGGATCTGTAAAAAGCGACAAAAAGTCCTATGGCACCTTATAGACTAACAGACGTATTGGAGCATAAGCTTTCATGGGTGAATACCCACTTTGTCGGATGCATCCATGAAAGTTTATGCTCCAATACGTCTGTTAATCTATAAGGTGCCACAGGACTCCTTGTTGCTTATTATAACTAAGTATAAACTTTAGAAAATATTGGCCTGAATGACAAGGATTTGTTAACTTCTTGATTGAATCCTAAAGTACATTCTTCATAGAAATGGGCTTTAAAGTCTCATTTCTCTTTCCAATGATGGCAAAAATTCTACAGGCTAATTGTCATCATCATTTGTACCTGCAGCCTCAGGATGTGAATTCTAAGATTTTCCATTGCCTGTACCTTTCAGTGATGCCATTTGGCACCCACTTTGTGCTCACTCATCACAGGTGTAAATGGCTCCTTAAAGTACAAGGCAATGGAGAATCAAGGCCTAGGTGTTTCTCTGATATCTTGATCAGATTTTTGGATCAGTTTTGCTTTCAATGGTGTCTCATTAGCAACATTCATAGGTGTTGCAGTTGTCATGAAATCACTGTATTGACATATTCAAATGGTGGAAGACTGCATGATTTTTTTTTATCAAAACTGATTTTCTGTTTTTCTTTACACAGTATTATTCCTTCTGAACGATGAGTCTTGAGTAGTCCTTAATTGCTGAGTTAGCTAGATTTGTCTTCCCATTAGTAGCTGAATTGGTGACATTTTATTATCCACTGATGCACTGTAGCATACCAAAAAAAGAACAGGAGTACTTGTGGCACCTTAGAGATTAATGAATTTATTTGAGCATAAGCTTACTTTTTTTATATATACACATCACTCTTACAGCCTGATCACTTTAATAAGATTCTTGGTGCTGATCTCTAGCCTAATCTACTTGATGAAGGATAATTAGCCCTGGAACATTGTCTGTTTAAAATCTCAGTCAGTTGCAAATGCTATGCTGGAAGTTCATGACCTCAGAAGCTTATCTTCTGCATTTTTTAGTTACCTCCTGGATCTACTTTAGCATCTCCAAAAAGAAAGGTGCTGGCATAGTTTAGAGTTTTCTGCCTTGCGGAGATCCTCTGGTATTTTATTGTTCCTCTCTGCAAAGTAGGCTGAGCGCTCTTTGCTACTCAGTCTCTATAAAGAATTAAAGGGTTAGAATATAATTGATGCCAGTCAGGATGGTTTCACAGAAAACAGTTCTTGTCAAATAAACTTGATTTCATGTTTTGATACAAGGTCAATTAAAGGTAACTGCATTGATATAATATACTTAAACTTTTGTAAGGCATTTGACTTAGTACCACACAATACTCTGATTAAAATATTAGCACTATACAGTATCAATAAAGCACTTTCAATGGATTCAGAACTGGCTAGCTGAAATCTCAAAGCCTTGTTGTTGATGGGGAATCATCATTGAGTGAGGATGTCTCTGAGATTCTTTAGGTGTTGGTACTAGACTCAACTATTCAGTATTTTTTTCAAATGTTTGGAAGCAAATATAAAAAGAACAGTTGATAAGATTTATGGATAACCTAAAGATTGGCAGAGTGGTATATAACAATGAGCACAGGGCAATTTTACAGAGCAATCTGGATCTCTGGGTAAATAGGCAACAAGGAGTCTGGTGGCACCTTAAAGACTAACAGATCTGTTGCCACCAGACTCCTTGTTGTTTTTGTAGATACAGACTAACACGGCTACTCCCTGATACTTGACACCATGCATGGGTAAATAGGGGTGTTTGAATACAGCTAAATGCAAAATCATACATCTAGAAACAAAGAATGTAGGTCATGCTGACAGAATGGAGGACTGTATCCTGGAAAGCAGTGACTCTGTATGATGCTGTGTTAAAACGGACTAATGCGATCCTTGAATGTATAAACAGGGAAATTGTGAGTAACAGTAGGTAGGTGATTTTACCTCTATATATAACATTGGTGAGACGGATACTGGAATACTGTGTATAGTTCTGCTGTCCACATTTTTAAAGGGATGTTGAAAAAATGGGGAGGAGGCAGAAAAGAGACTCAAAAATAATTCAAGGACTAAAGATAAAGGTTTACGGAGAGACTTGGAGAGCTCAATCTGTTTAGCTTATCAGAAAGGAGATTGAGAAGTGACTTGATTACAATGTATAAGTACCTTCACAGGGAGAAAATAGCATGTACTGAAGAGCTCTTTAGTCTGTGGAAAAAGACATAACTTCTAGCCATTGCTTCTTGTTAAAGCCAGACAATTTCAAAATTAGAAATAAAAGAACAAGCTTTTAACAGCGTTAGTGATTAACCATTAGAACAAACTGTCAAGGGAAGTAGTGGATTCTCCATCTCCTGAAGTCTTCAAATCAAGACGATATCTTTCTGAAAGATATGGTTTAATCAAACCCAATTTTATTTGATGAAATTCTATGTTCTGTGTGTTATACAGGGGATCAAACTGGATGATCTAATGATCTCTTCTGGCCTTAAACTAGCTGAATCCATACAGAATAGCTATGCCAGATATGATTTTGCTCCTGTGACTGCAGAAGAAAGAAGGTTCACCTTACATCCTCTACTGTGGTAGTATAGTCCTGCAGGAAGTCTTTGTACTGCTGGTAAATAGATTTGGAGCACATTCTCCACAATTGTCATTTTTTACCGTCAATGTGTTCTATCCCATAGTGATCTTTGCAGTAGAAGCAGGCAAAGGAGCTGACTTGGGGGACAAGACTTCTGTAATTCTGGTCTTCTTGTGACTATACTCTCACAAGCACATTTGGCACCATGGCCTTATTGGTGGTGGTTATCTTTCTTAGGGTAGGATTCCAACACTTTCACAAGCAAACCAATTTATCACATCAGCCTTCTAATGCAATGGAGGGAAAGCTTATTATTATTTATCATTGGTTCTTATGGTATTGCCAACCAAGGACAGGGCTCCATTGTGTTAGGCACTGTATAAACACAGGGTAGCGGACCCTCTTTGCCGTGAAGAGCTTACAAACTAAAAAGATGAGCAGACACAGGGTATGGTACACCACACAAGCAGGGCAAACAAAGTACTAGCAGCAAACTTCATGTTAGTTCCACAATTTGCTTTAGTTGAGGGGATAAGCTAAATGGAAAGGGGAGGGGGGACAGGGCAAAAGAAAAGAGGGGCAGGAGTGGAGTGAAGCTTAAGTGAAGAGACTGGGGAATGGGGATGGAGCAAACAGCCAATCAGCAAAGGGCTGAGGCAGTCCAGTCAGAACTGTAGAAAGTTCTTTGAATGTCCAGAAGTTATGCCTTTGGCTGTTTGTGCTCTTACCAGCTAACATCGCTGGCTGGCTCCTCTCTGCAATTTTCCCCAAAGGCTATGTGTTACCCACAAGCCCACAAACTCATGTCTCCTTATTCTTTTTTGCTTCTTCCCTGTACTTATCAGCCATGGCCCTTTGCAGTACACCTTAATAAGAGAGGACACCTCTCTGTTCATGCCCTATCTGACTGACACCATGAGGGGAAAATGAGGTGTCTCAAGGTTGTGGAATTCTCATTTCTTTTGGGGCATTGTGTGTGAAATTATCTGATACAAGAGCAGTCTAGAGAACTGGCTGACATTTTTTGACCAAAACGTTTTCCTGCCCAAAAGTTGGATTTTGTTGAAAATGAAATTTTTCATGGGAAAACTTTTTTGATACATTTAAAAAAAATCAACAGAACATTTCAAAACAAAATCACTTTTAATTTGAAATTTGTTTCAGTTTTGAAAATTGAAACATTTTTAAAGTTTGGATTTGATTCCCCCTCCCCCCCTTTTTCCCTTTGCCACTGAATGCAAGCAAATGAATGTCAGGTCTGGACCATGATTTCAACAATTTCCATCCAACCATCAACCTCAGCCTGGACCAGTCACCACAAGAGACCCACGTCCTGAATACTACAGTACTAATAAGCAGTGGTCACATAAACGCCACCCTATACCAGAAACCTACAGACTGCTATACTTACCTGCATGCCTCCAGCTTTCATCCAGACCACACCACACGATCCATTGTCTACAGCCAAGCTCTAAGATACAATCACATTTGCTCCATCTCCTCAGACAGAGACAAACACCTACAAGATCTCTATCAAGCATTCTTACAACTACAGTACCCACCTGTGGAAGTGAAGAAACAGATTGACAGAGCCAGAAGAGTACCCAGAAGTCACCTACTACAGGACAGGCCCAACAAAGAAAGTAACAGAACGCTACTAGCCATCGCCTTCAGCCCCCAACTAAAACCTCTCCAGCACATCATCAAGGATCTACAACCTATCCTGAAGGACGATCCCTCACTCTCACAGATCTTGGGAGACAGGCCAGTCCTCGCTTACAGACAGCCCCGCAACCTGAAGCAAATACTCACCAGCAACCACACACCACACAATAAAAACACTACCCCAGGAACCTATCCTTGCAACAAAGCCCAATGCCAATTCTGTCCACATATCTATTCAGGGGACACCATCAAAGGACCTAATCATATCAGCCACACTATCAGAGGCTCGAACACCTGCACATCTACCAATGTGATATATGCCATCATGTGCCAGCAATGCCCCTCTGCCATGTACATTGGCCAAACCGGACAGTCTCTACGTAAAAGAATAAATGGACACAAATCAGACGTCAAGAATTATACCATTCAAACAGCAGTTGGAGAACACTTCAACCTCCCTGGTCACTCGATTACAGACATCAAAGTCACAATACTCCAAAAAAAACCAGGCTCCAACAAGAAACTGCAGGATTGGAATTAATTTGCAAACTGGACACCATTAAATTAGGCTTGAATAAAGACTGGGAATGGATGGGTCATTACACAAAATAAAACCTATTTCCCCATGCTGTTACTCACACCTTCTTGTCAACTGTTGGAAATGGGTCATCCTGATTATCACTACAAAAGTTTTTTTTCTCCTGCTGATAATAGCCCACCTTAACTGATCACTCTCGTTACAGTTAGTATGACAAAACCCATTTTTTTCATGTCCTCTGTGTATATATAGCTCTTCCTACCATATTTTCCACTTCATGCATCCGATGAAGTGGGTTTTAGCCCACGAAAGCTTATGCTCAGATAAATGTGTTAGTCTCTAAGGTGCCAAAAAGTACTCCTCGTTCTTTTTGCTGATACAGACTAACACGGCTACCACCCTGAAACCTTTTTCTACACTGTAACTTTAATTTTTTCAAAGTTGAGGAAGCTTGTAAGTGGCAAAAGGATAAATAAAACAATGTAATTCTGTGTTCAAAGTTGAGGCAGTTTTGAAAATTCGAATATCAGTATTACAGATTTTCATTTTTCCTCTTGCTATTCTGAAGCTTTATCAAACTTGATGAAGTTTGAAAAGGCATAGGAAGAAAGGCAGGCAGAATGAAAAATGAAAGTGTAAAATCAAAACAAAACAACAAACAAACAACATAATTCATTCTATTGCAATCAGTGTCAGAAAGGGAGAAAGGGAAAATAAAATTAACATTAAAACATTTTTGAAATTTCAAAATTTTCCGTTTTGAGAAAACGTGGAAAATATTTTTAACAGGCTTTCCTGGAAAATATTTGGCTTTCATAAAAGGCCAATTTTAATTGACAAGAAGTTTTGAACAAAAAATTATGACCATCTCTTTTCTTGCTTTCTCATATATGACACATACACACATCAATGAAATATAAACTGATTATGCTGTTGGAAATGACTCAGCAAAACTGCACAACAGTTAAGGACAGGAAGTAGAAAAATCTTTGTATTAGAATTCTCAGGGATATCCATTTGATTTATCAGGAAGAACAAATTTTAATGACTACAGCCTGCAGCTGTCTCCTAGGGTACCAATCTAATATCAGAATTACACACTAACAAGGTCAGAAAGCCAATAGACTTTAGACATGTAGGTTGTACTTTCTTCTATATTGTGCAATTGATTTACTGACAGAGTCTTGCCCATAGCAAGACTTCTTGTAAAGCTCCTATGATTAGCCTTTGCAGCAATAGTGTGCTCAGTGTTGCTTCACTTTCTATAACCTCTTCTTGTGTAAAAGAGCTTGCCTGATTAGTGACTGGATTTTTGTCTTCTGCTGTATTCTAGGCCCCTACTTTTTTATAAATACAAAAATGACATATTTTCATGAAAAAAACTCTGCTGCGTGACTACCAATGAAAATATAAAGCATCATATTTATAGTTTCATCCTATTTATAAAACCTAATCTAATAATTGAGGCCCTCTCATGCACATGATTTACCTCCATCCTTATTGTGACACATACTTATATAGATACATACATACTATACTTATATAGATGCATATGCACACACTTTATTTACCTCCTGTTGTGATGATGATTTCATAGGAAGTTGGCTGTCATGAAATTTTCTAGAGTTTTTTTTTTTTACCATAGTGGCCTCCATTATGCAAAAACTTAAGTATGAATAACTCATAAGTATATTTGGAACAAATCAGTGCTCTAAAATAAAATCAACTTGATTTTCAGATCATGATTCATGAACAATTACAATAAATAGTTTCCTTCCTGAGACTGTGAGATATGCATTTAAAAATATTTGAAAAGGACTCTAGCAAAAGACTTGTCACACAAATTGAAGGTAAGGGGGCAGTCAGTCCCCACACTGAATCATAACGGGAAGGAGTTAACGGTCTGTCCTGCAGACAGAAGCTGAAGTCAGCCCTGTCCTGCTACACTCCACCCTGCCCTTCCCTTCAACATCTGCCATAATATCAATTCCAACGAGAGACCCTTCCAGCCTGAGGGAATTAAAAGGGGGAAGCAGAATTCCTACGTGGGTTGACCTGACAGTGGGATATTGGATCTGAGAGACCTACGGGGTGAACTGAGCAGCCTTGAGCTAAAAGCCCTATGAGCAACCAAGCCCAGAGGGAAGTCTCAGACTGGAGGGAAGGTGTGTTAAGCTGTCTTAAAGACCATTTGTTTGTTAATAACATAATCCCCCCACCCCAAGGGAATAATGTTGATCCTACTCAAACCATATAGATTGCTCATGCTGAAGGACTCATCTTTTCCAGGAATGAGACAAATATTGCAGAACTCAAGTGAGTCAATAAATACACACACACGCACACACACCGAAAACAGCAATCCTCCTGGCAGCAATGTTCCCTTTTATAAAATTACCCTAAATAAAGGAAAAGTGTGACAAGGAGATACTGACATCAAGGACAAGGAGAAGTGTCCACTGAAAAACAGCATGGTACTAGGACAGAAGCTCTGCCTCTAGTCCCTGGTTTCAGGACCCCAGACAGCAGTTCCAGTAATAGAGTGGGCTGGAACTTCTTTCTTCTCTTAGTAAAGTCCATCACGACCATATCTGTAAACCTAAGGAAGCATGGTTTAGATTTTGCAAAATTAAAACCTAGGTTAATGCAGCTCTGGGTTCTATTGGAAGCACTAAATTCCAGAGAAGATCAGATAAAAAGTTTGGCTTTTGACCCATTGACAGTAATAAAGATACAAGAAATGGGCACCACTTGCTAATTTATATCCACCTAAATGTAGAAAAGCATTTCAAAGGCTTTGTCAACAGAAGTCATTGAATTGCCAAATTTTGTTCTCAGGTTCTCACCCAGGCATACATACCATTGACTTCAATGGGAGCTGCCCAAGCAAATCTGAAGGTAGAATTTGTCCCTACATTTTTGTTAGCTGTCTTGTCAATTAGACTGATGTGGCTTGAATACATCCTGCAAATCCTCTTTCATCTGGGAGTTGTTACCTCACAAGAGTGGGATTTGGAATTTTGGCCAGGGAAGTTTAAAAAATTAAATGTAGAGCTGTGACAGAGTGCTAGGCAAGAACACAGGAGACAAGTCCTCTGGTCACAGAAGTGCCAATCAAACAATACAGTATGGAGCTGATTAAACAAAGCCGTGCCTAATTTGTGGGTGGAGGAAAGCTGGAAGGCTAATTAAGACATTAGACAAAGGCTATAAATAGGCACAAGAGTAACTAGAAGGGGGTGGGAAAGGAGGCAGAGGGAAGAGATTGATCTTCCCTGCTTGTTGCAGGAGCTGGGGGCTCCCTAGGACTGTTGGAGCAGAACTATATAGAGTATGAAGTTGGTGGGTACTGATATTGTAAATAAGCTACACAAGGTGTTTGACCAGCACCAGGGTCTCTGAGCAGTTTATGGACCAGAGCAGAGGCAGGAGCCAGAGAGCCCTATTACAAGGGCACTGGTAATGGGCATGAGTGTTTCTCTTCCAGTTGACTAGCTATAATCAGGACCACATTGTTCTAAGCAATGTACAGACAGAAGCAAGCCCTTGCCCTGAAAAGTTTATTATCTTAATGTAACACAACGCACAACAGGTAACTGAAACAAGCAAATGGCAAAGAGGGTGAGGAAGGAAGCGATAATAATGATATAAGCATGTTTTCACTTAGGCTAGCCATTTGTAAACACTGGCTAGGTTTGTTTGTTGGTCACAAATAAGCAGATCAGAAGCAGTAGTCTCCAGCAGGTGCCCATCAGTAGGCCTTATTTCTGTCCTTTCCCAATTGTTACTGTGGTGGCCATCTATCTCTCTTTTCTTTATTCTCCAATCCCTTCATATAAGCTTTTCTAGATCAATCTCACTGCCAGTCCTGCTTCTGGGAATATCCCTAATCCAGCTCTCCTCATTCTCCCCCGCATAGTGCAGCTACACTACCGGCTAGGAGCATGATTCCCCTGCTGCTATTTATCAAGCTAGTGTGAGTATAAATAGCAGTCACGTAGTCACACTAGCACAGGTAGCAGCAGCAGAGGCACAGCCTAGCAGTGCCAAGTGTATTCCAACCAGTTCAGCCATGCCTCTGCCACTACTACCCTTGCTACTGCATCTACAGTAGTAGGAGAATCGTACCCCTAGCTCATAGTGTAGACCGGGGTAGGCAACCTATGGCACAGGTGCCAAAGGCGGCACACAAGCTGATTTTCAGTGGCACTCACACTGCCTGGGTCCTGGCCACTGGTCCGGGGAGCTCTGCATTTTAATTTAATTTTAAATGAAGCTTCTTAAACATTTAAAAAAACTTATTTACTTTACAAACAACAATAGTTTAGTTATATATTATAGACTTATAGAAAGAGACCTTCTAAAAACGTTAAAATGTATTACTGGCAGGCGAAACCTTTAATTAGAGTGAATGAATGAAGACTCGGCACACCACTTCTGAAAGGTTGTCGACCCCTGGTGTAGACATAGCCTATGTGGATCTGTGTTCTCACAGGCTAATCACTCATGCTCTGGGTATTCATCTCTCTCTCAACTGGATCGGTGTCTGAGCCTTGCCTTGATATAGACAATCTGACACCTTTCCTATGGCAGTCTCTCTCTGATTACTGACATTGATATCCTGGACTGGCGAGACAGTAGGCTAAAATTGTTTGCTTTTATGTTTGACCCTGATGATGTGTTCCATGCTGCACAAGATAAAGATAAAGACAGTCTATGTCTCAGAAAGCTGACAGTCTGAGATGGCCAGAGGCAAAAGGGGTGGCAATGGGAACCCTAGAAGAGAGAGTTAAATTAGATAATTGTTTGTTTTAAAATCATTTTGGTTTTCATGGGCTGGTAACAGAGTAGCTGGTTAAATGAAACCAGTCTCAGCTTTCGTATTTCACTCCCAGTTAGGCCAATTAAGAGGGATGGGCAAAACTAGGGCGGCTATAAAAGGTCAGTCAGAAGTCAGGCAGAAGAAGAACAGGAGATGAGCACTGCTGGAGTCAGAAGGTGGTTCCTGGGGGAGGGCTGAAGTCAGGAGAGAAGCAAAAGGAGTTTGCTGGCTGGTGTCCCCAAGCCAGGGCTGGAGAAGGCAGAAGATGGCAGTGGTAGCAGCAGCAGTGGGAGATACCCGGCTGGCTCTAAGCCAGAGAGATGGAGCCTAGGGCCAGAGATGGTTGAAGAAAGTAGGAGCAGCGGAGAGGCTTACTCGCTGATGTCTCCTTGCTGGAGACCTGGACCCCAAGGAACAGTCTGAGGTCCCAGGGGAGTGAGGGATGCTCCCACAGCATGGATGCTCCTGCAAAGAGGCTGTGGGAGTTCCCACTGGCAAGAGCCGGGTTGGGCTCCGAAAGGAAGGGCTGGGGTGGCTGTCCTGGCACAGGGATGGAAAATGATTGATAAGGAGCTTAGTTGTGACAAAAGACACCAGGGTATGGTGAGAACAAGGACTATGCATACTGGGGGTGATATGGACTGTGTTTTGGGACTTTTGTTTTGGACTATCTTGTTGTAATAAACTGGCCCCCAGGATGGGTATTGTTTAAGTAAGACCATGAAGTGGAGTACTTTGGATAACCCAAGAGGGAAACTGTGGCAAGGGGCCACTTGCAGGGCCGCCCTGAAGCCACAAGGGATGACTAGAAGGAGACCTATTGTTTCAAGGCCTTGCAGAATTAAAGGATGTCATTTTTTTTCCAGTGAAGATCCTAGGTCCTCAAACAAAAAACACAATCCATCAAAAGCAAACAAACAAAAGGAGACGGTCAGGATTAAAGAGCTCTAATCTGTTGTCTTAATTCCATTAATTTGAGATGGTCCACACCATTGGAAATAATCTAATGAAGAAAAGCTTTCACAATATTAATCTGCTAGATGCTTTAATTAAGAAATCGATAGCGAAGGCATGTTCTAAAGCGGTGGTTCTCAAGCAGGGGTATGCGTACCTCTGGGTATCAACTCAACTAGATATTTGCCTAGTTTTACAACAGGCTACATAAAAAGCACTAGTGAAGCCAGAACAAACTAAAATTTCACACAGACGATGACTTGTTTATACTGCTCTATATACTATACACTGAAATGCAAGTACAATATTTATATTCCAATTGATTTATTTTATAATTATATGGTAAAATGAGAAAGTAAGCAATTTTTCATTAACAGTGTGCTCTGACACTTTTGTAATTTTATGTCTGTGAAAGCAAGTAGCTTTTAAGTGAGGTGTAACTTGGGGGTACACAAGACAAATCAGACTCCTGAAAGGGGTACAGTAGTCTTGGAAGGTTGAGAGCCACTGCTTTGGAGAAATGTAGAACAGTTTGCTTACCATTTTCCTGTTTTCTTTTTTTAAAATCAGTCTGAAATCTTTTTAAGATTCTGCTCAGAAGAGAGCTGCAGGAAGTCAGACAATAATGATGATCATTTTATTGGCTTTGACTTGAGAAATATGAAATAGGAATAATAAATCATTTTTTCTTCAGCAAAATCTCTGTACACCACCAGTTTTCATAACCTGGAGTAGACTTCTGATGTCAGCATCTAATACATTTTTCCAGTCATGTTGTATCTAATGTAACCTTCAGAACCATGTTTGTTTCTTCTTTGGTTGTGTGTATTTATATTTAAGTGACTCTCGAAGATAAGCTGAATTGGTTCAATACTCCTGACAGGCTTTGGATGCAAAAGTGGTTGTTGTTTTTTTCTTATTTCATTTAAAAATCAACTTTTAATCTCAGACTTCAAGCTAGAGTTTATTTTGCACTTTTTCTTACAGTTCAGAATTTTCACAGAGAAATCTCCTCACCGAGGCAGAGATTAAATTGATTTTGAATCTGTATTGCACACAGATAAAGCATATATACAGACAATTGTAGGAGACAATTTTCATATGTAAAATGCTTTACAGTATGAATGTGTTTATTATATACACAGTGTAAAGATACTCCAGTAGGAATCACAGTAACATTAGTATTCCATTAAAATTCTTCCAGATTTGTAATACTGTATCTGTATTACTCGTACTTTGGAACAACACTGAACAAATAACTCACCATTAAAATAAAGGTTTTCCACATACAATAGATCCCAGTGGGTGGACTTCTGTTTTCACAGTACACAGCAAAGAGGAAGTAGCATTCTCATATTCCAAGAAGACAGATAACAGCAAGGCAAATTATATTTAAATGCTAGTTTTTCATTTATTATCCCTCACTTCACTGACTATTCCTGTCAGAAGATACAAGATACTGTGCCTTTTAAGTACTCTTCCACTTTGACCTTTCTCAAAGTCTCTGACTTTATGTCGCATGTACTCGCAATACTTCCAACTTGTTCTAATTCAAATACATACACCCAAATAGCTTTTGTTTTATAACATCACTTTCAGTGCTAATAATTATGGATGAACAAGTAGATTTTCTTGAAATTATCATCAGCCCATAGTGTAAAAAAAAAAATCCAGCAAATTTCTGCAAAAAAAAATTAGTAATAGATATTTTGTGGAACAGAGTCCACAAAAGAGTTTGAGCAACTCTATGCAGGATTACAGCAGGTGCTTATCTTTTGGACTCATATACATGGGACAATAGGCTTCTCTACTAACCCCGAAGTTTTATGTGTGAAATAGGGCTTAATAAATTGAATTTCAGTAGTTTTATGGGCCTTCTGCTGGATCATTGCACAGGAGTGAATTTTACCCAAAATGCAAATCTACGTTGAAAAAAACCCACCTCTTCTTACTCAACAGATCTGCTTTGCTCCCTGTGTATATTCAGTTCTATATGCTCACTTTAGTTACCAAAATGAGTTTCTATTGCTTTCTACCCTTTTTAGTAAAGCAGAGCCAGCAAGGCTTAGAATGTGAGCTAAATTCTATTATATCGATAAGACACAAGAGTCGATTATTCGGTACACTGTCAATGAATTGTAGAGCACATAGCTGAAAGCAGAGTGTCTTCAACCACCCAAAAGTGTGCCAACCACCTATTTAATGCACATCCCCTAATGACTTATTGTTATTGAAGTAAGTGTGGTAAATTTTACATGTCGCTTTTTAAAATATACCTATTTTAAAACAGTTTGTTTTATGTAATGAAGCCTTCCACTGTGAAGAGTAGGAAAGGAATAAGAGAATAAGGCCTTGTCTACACTACGAGAGTAGTTCGATTTTACTTAAATCGAATATTTGGAATCGATATTGCAAAGTCGAACGTGTGTGTCCACACTAAGGACAGTAATTCGACTTTGTGAGTCCACACTAACGGGGAAAGCGTCGACATTGGAAGCGGTGCACTGAGGGCAGCTATCCCACAGTTCCCGGAGTCCCCGCCGCCCATTGGAATTCTGGGTGGAGCCGCAAATGCCTTCTGGGTTAAAAAAAAAAGGGGCCAGGGTGCTTTTGGGTAACTGTCGTCATCCGTCCATCACTCCCGCCCTCCCTCCCTCCCTGAAAGCGCCGGCGGGAAATCATTTCGCGCACTTTTCCAGTCATTGACAGCGCGGACGCCACAGCACTGTGAGCATGGAGCCCGCTGCAACCATCGCTGCAGTTGTGGCCGCTCTCAATGCCTCGCAGCTTATCATACAGGTTGCCCTGAGGCAGATGCAGAAAAGTCAGGCGAGGAGGCTACGTCAACGCGGTGATGGCCTGAAGTCTGAGAGTAGCACAGACCTCTCAGAAAGCAGGGGACCCAGCGCCGAGGACATCACGGTGGCAATGGGTCATGTTGATGCTGTGAAACGGCGATTCTGGGCACGGGAAACAAGCACTGAGTGGTGGGACCGCATAGTGCTGCAGGTCTGGGATGAATCACAGTGGCTGCGAAACTTCCGCATGCGGAAGGGAACTTTCCTTGAACTTTGTGAGTTGCTGTCCCCTGCCCTGAAGCGCAATGACACCCGGATGCGAGCAGCCCTGACTGTCCAGAAGCGAGTGGCCATAGCCCTCTGGAAGCTTGCAACGCCTGACAGCTACCGGTCAGTCGCGAGCCAGTTTGGGGTGGGCAAATCTACCGTGGGGGTTGTTGTGATGCAAGTAGCCAAGGCAATCGTTGATGTACTGCTGCCAAAGGTAGTGACCCTGGGAAACTTGGAGGCGATCATAGATGGCTTCGCAGCGATGGGATTCCCAAACTGCGGTGGGGCCATAGATGGAACTCACATCCCTATCCTGGCACCGGACCACCAGGCCAGCCAGTACATTAACAGAAAGGGCTACTTTTCCATGGTGCTGCAAGCACTGGTGGACCACAGGGGACGTTTTACCAACATCAATGTCGGATGGCCGGGCAAGGTTCATGACGCTCGTGTTTTCAGGAACTCTGGTCTGTTTAGACGGCTGCAGCAAGGTATTTACTTCCCGGACCACAAAATAACTGTTGGGGATGTGGAGATGCCTATAGTCATCCTCGGGGACCCAGCCTACCCGCTAATGCCCTGGCTCATGAAGCCCTATACAGGTGCCCTGGACACTGAAAAAGAACTCTTCAACTACCGGCTGAGCAAGTGCAGAATGGTGGTGGAGTGTGCTTTTGGACGTCTCAAGGGGAGATGGAGAAGCTTGCTGACTCGCTGTGATCTCAGCGAAACCAATATCCCCATTGTTATAGCAGCTTGCTGTGTGCTCCACAATCTCTGTGAGAGCAAGGGGGAGACCTTTATGGCGGGGTGGGAGGTTGAGGAAATTAGCCTGGCTGCTGATTACTCACAGCCAGACAGCCGGGCGATTAGAAGAGACCAGCGGGAAGCGCTGTGCATCCGGGAGGCTTTGAAAGCAAAGTTCCTGAGTGAGCAGGGTAACCTGTGACTTTCTAATTTTGTGTACAGAGAAGCCTTCACCCCACTTCCAACACACGTTTCAAAATAAAAATAGTTCTACTTTGTTAAAGCACACCGTTTTCTTTAATACTGTTTTCGCGGGAATTTTTTAAAACTGGGACGCAGACTGTGGTGCGGAGCGGGTGTAGTGTAGTCGCACGAATGCAGCTTCTCAACTCAAGGACTGACAGGCTCCGCTGCGGTGGGATGGTTCTTTCAACGGAGCCTGTCACCCCTCCTGATACGGACTGTGTGTATGGGGGGTCTATGTGAGTTTGTGGCGGGGGGGGACGGTTACAGATCCCCTGCTGTGTGGCTCTGTGATCCTGCCTAAGGACCGCCGCTTAAGATCTCTAACTGCCCTCCCCTGACACAAAGTCACAGAGCAACCCACCCCCCACCACATAACATGAAAACAACCTCCCAGACTAACCAGGGTAAGTAGTCACTGCATCACTGCACTATGTATGTGCCCTGCTGCTGTGCCTGCCCCCGACTATGTACCCTGCCAAAGGTGACTGTCCTGTCCAATTACCAACCCCCTTTCCCCCCCCCTCCAAAAGAACATGATGGAAACAGTAGTTAACAGAAACATATTTTTTATTATCAACTACACATGGGACTGGGAAGTGAAACTTGGACGGGGGCTTGTGTCAGGCGGGAAGGAAAGAACTTGTCAAACTTTGGGGAATGAGAGCCTTCTGCTGCTCGAGCTCTCTGCAGGGGTGGAGTGAGAGTTAGCAGGGACTCTGCCGCCTCTCCTTCTGTGCACTTTGGGTGAAGGGAGTATGGGACTTGGTGGCGGGGGAGGGCGGTTAGAGATGGACTGCAGCGGGGCTCTGTCCTCCTGCCTCCGTTCCTGCAGAACATCCACAAGGCGCCGGAGCGTGTCCGTTTGCTCCCTCAGTAGTCCAAGCAGGGTTTGAGTCGCCTGCTGGTCTTCCTGACGCCACCTCTCCTCCCGATCCATGTTGGCTTGGTGCATTTGGGACAAGTTCTCCCGCCACTGGGTCTGCTGTGCTGCCTGGGCTCGGGAGCAGGCTATAAGCTCTGAGAACATGTCCTCCCGTGTCCTCTTCTTCTTATGCCTAATCCTCCCTAGCCTCTGGGAGTGTGATGACAGGCTAGGTTGTGAGACAGTCGCAGATGGGGCTGTGGGAATGGGAAAAAAGGAGTGAATTCCTCAGAAAGATAAATGTAGTTGTGAACAAAGAACATAGTCTTTCTCTGTGAACAGGACCATGCACAGCACCTATCACATGCGCACTCAGCACAAGGTCGAATTCTCGGCCTTCGCATTCAGTGTCTGGGGTTTTGCAGAGCAATTTTGAGAACCCTGTCAGGACAACGGAATTGCTCTTGCACGCAGACATGGTAAGCCGTAGATTCGTGGCAGCTTAAAACTTTAATATTAGCAATGGCCTCATTTCACATTGAAATCAATGTCGGTCCCTGCTGCCAGCAATCCGGCAAGCAGGAAGTCTGCTCCTGTCCCACACCCTCGCGGCTGTCCCCGGGAACGATCCCTTTCGGCTGACCCTCTCCCGCCTCCACCGCGTGGCTGCAAACCAGCGGTTACAGTTCTGTAAAGGAACGGTAAAGCAGTCCCAACACTAACATTCCCCTACCTCATTCAAAGCAGGTCATCATGAGCGACATCACCCTCATGAGGATCTCTGAGAGCGACAGACAGAGAATGCTCCGGGAAAGACTTCAAAGACCAGGGCCGTATGCCGCCATGCTGTGCCAAGCAATGATTCCGGAGTACTTGCTAGTCTCGTGGCGCGGCAACGTGTCCTACTACGGAGGACCCAATAAGGCCGCTCTCCCCAAGAACCTAATGCAGCGGATTTCAAATTACCTGCAGGAGAGCTTCCTTGAGATTTCCCAGGAGGATTTCTGCTCCATCCCCGGACATATAGACCGCATCTTACTGTAGCTGCAGTAGCAGGGACTAAACAGTAGAGCGGCTTGGGCAGGACAATCATGCAAAACCGGACATTGCTAGATTTTTTTCAAATAGTTGCACTGCCCATGACTGAACCGTTAAGTTAATCAAACTAATCATGAGAAACCCATTTTTTAAATTGTTAATAATCATGTTCTGTTACAAATAAATGTTTAGATGTTTACAACACTTACTGGATGATCCTTCACCAGATTCTGTGTCCGGGGTAACGGCTGGGGAGGGTTGGTAGGGGATCTCTGTAAGGGTGATGAAGAGATCCTGGCTGTCGGGGAAATCAGCGTTGTGAGCGCTGTCGACTGCCTCGTCCTCCTCATCTCCTTCCTCATCTTCCCCGTCCGGTAACATGTGCGAGGATCCGGCCGTGGACACTATCCCATCCTCAGAGTCCACAGTCAGTGGTGGGGTAGTGGTGGCGGCTGCACCGAGGATGGAATGCAGTGCCTCGTAGAAACGGGATGTCTGGGGATGGGATCCGGAGCGTCCGTTTGCCTCTTTGGTCTTCTGGTAGCCTTGCCTCAGCTCCTTGATTTTCACGCGGCACTGCGTTACATCCCGGCTGTATCCTCTCTCTGCCATGTCTTTAGAGATCTTCTCATAGATCTTTGCATTCCGTCTTTTGGATCGCAGCTCGGAAAGCACGGACTCATCGCCCCACACAGTGATGAGATCCAAGACTTCCCGATCAGTCCATGCTGGGGCCCTCTTTCTATTCTGAGATTGCACTGCCATCAGTGCTGGAGAGCTCTGCATCGTTGCCAGTGCTGCTGAGCTCGCCATGATGTCCAGACAGGAAATGAGATTCAAACTGGCCAGACAGGAAAAGGAATTCAAATTCAAATTTTCCCGGGGCTTTTCCTGTGTGGCAGTTCAGAACATCCGAGCTCTTACTGCTGTCCAGAGCGTCAACAGAGTGGTGCACTGTGGGATAGCTCCTGGAGCTATTAGCGTCGATTTCCATCCACACCTAGCCTAATTCGACATGGCCATGTCGAATTTAGCGCTACTCCCCTCGTCGGGGAGGAGTACAGAAGTCGAATTAAAGAGACCTCTATGTCGAACTAAATACCTTCGCGGTGTGGACGGGTGCAGGGTTAATTCGATGTAACGGCGCTGTCAGGACTGAGATCCCCACTTTGAACTTTAGGGTACAAATGTAGGGGCCTGCATAAAAAACTTTTAAGCTTAATTACCAGCTTAGCTCTGGTTCGGCTGCCACCATTTTCAATGGATTCCCTCCCTGGGAAACCTTGAAAAACCTTCACCAAATCCCTGGTGAAAACAAATCCAACCCCTTGGATTTAAAACAAGGGGAAATTAACCATTCCCCTCCTTCCTCCCACCAACTCCTGGTGAATCAAGATCCAAAACCCCTTTGGATCTAAAACAAGGAAAAAATCAATCAGGTTCTTAAAAAGAAGGTTTTTAATTAAAGAAAAAGGTAAAAATCATTTCTGTAAAATCAGTATGGAAATCAACCTTACAGGGTAATCAAACTTAAAGAGCTCAGAGGACTCCCCTCTAGTCTCAGGTTTAAAGTACAGCAAACAAAGATAAACACTCTAGTAAAAGGTACATTTACAAGTTGAGAAAACAAAGGAAAACTAACACGCCTTGCCTGGCTATTTACTTACAAGTTTGAAATAGGAGAGGCTTGTTTAGAAAGATGTGGAGAACCTGGATTGATGTCTGGTCCCTCTCATTCCCCGAGAACGAACACACTCCCAAACAAAGAACACAAACAAAAGCCTTCCCCCCCCAAGATTTGAAAGTATCTTGTCCCCTTATTGGTCCTTTAGGTCAGATGCCAGCCAGGTTACCTGAGCTTCTTAACCCTTTACAGGGAAAAGGATTTTGGAGTCTCTGGCCAGGAGGGATTTATAGTACTGTACACAGGACAGCTATTACCCTTCCCTTTATAGTTATGACACGCCCCACAAATCACAGATAGTGTTGGATGTTCGGTTCCACACTGGCTGTGATTTCTTCCTGGAGTTTTAGGAGAAAACAGAGTTAATAAGACACATGTACCTTTAGACATACTACTGATTATATAAAAACTAACAATATGTTTCATTCCAAAAACAATTGTTAACCAGTTAACTCTGGGAAACTTTCCCGGGAGAGTGCATTAGCCACTTTGTTAGAAGCTTCCGAAATGTGTTGTATTTCAAAATTAAAATCTTGGAGAGCTAAACTCCACCGAAGAAGTTTTTGTTATTTCCCTTGGCGGTATGAAGCCACTGTAGCACAGCATGGTCTGTTTGTAGTTGGAAACGCCGTCCCCAAACATATGGGCGTAGCTTTTCCAGCGCGTACACAATGGCATAGCATTCCTTTTCGCTGATTGACCAATGGCTTTCCCTCTCAGATAGTTTCTTACTGAGAAATACGACAGGATGGAATTCTTGATCCGGTCCTTTCTGCATTAAAACTGCTCCCACGCCTCGCTTGGACGCATCTGTGGTTACTTGGAACGGTTTGTCAAAGTCTGGGGCCCTTAGCACAGGGTCAGACATGAGTGTTGCCTTAAGCTGGTTAAAGGCCTTTTGACACTCATCAGTCCACTGAACTGCATTTGGCTGTTTCTTTCTGGTTAGGTCTGTCAGCGGGGCGGCGATTTGGCTGTAGTGGGGTACAAATCGCCTATAATATTCAGCCAAGCCTAAGAAGGATTGGACCTGTTTCTTAGACTTTGGAACCGGCCACTTTTGGATAGCATCCACTTTGGCCTGTAGGGGATTTATAGTTCCTTGACCCACCTGGTGCCCCAGGTAAGTTACTCTGTTTTGGCCTATTTGACACTTTTTAGCCTTAACAGTTAGTCCTGCCTGCTGGATGCGCTCGAAAACTTTTTCCAGGTGCTCCATGTGCTCTGCCCATGAATCAGAAAAAATGGCCACATCATCGAGGTAGGCAACTGCAGATTCTTCCAATCCCGCTAGGAGACCATCTACAAGTCTTTGGAAGGTGGCGGGTGCATTTTGCAACCCGAAAGGGAGTACATTGAATTTATACACCCCTGCCTGGGTGACGAAGGCTGACTTTTTCTTAGCGGGTTTATCTAGTGGTACTTGCCAGTACCCCTTGGTTAAGTCTAAAGTAGAGATGAATTGGGCATGTCCCAATTTCTCCAATAGCTCATCTGTGCGTGGCATTGGATAGTTGTCAGGACGAGTTACAGCATTTAGCTTACGGTAGTCCACGCAAAAGCGTATTTCCCCATCTGGTTTGGGAACTAGAACCACTGGAGATGCCCATGCACTCTTAGAGGGGCGGATTATACCCATCTGTAGCATGTCCTGGATCTCCCTTTGTATAGCAGTTTGGGCATGAGGTGACTCCCGGTAGGGTGGAGTTTTAATAGGTTGAGCATTACCTGTGTTAATGGAGTGGTATGCCCGTTCGGTCCATCCTGGAGTGGCTGAGAAAATTGGTGCAAAGCTTGTGCACAGCTCCTTGATCTGCTGTCGCTGCAGACGTCCCAGGGTCGTGGAGAGGTTCACCTCTTCCACGCCACCATTCTTTTTTTTTTCATAGTAGACACCTTCAGGCCACTTCGCGTCATCTGTTTCCTGGGCTGTAAACTGGCAAACGTTTAATTCTCTGGAATAAAAGGGCTTAAGAGAATTAACATGGTATACCTTAGGCTTTATGTTGGAGGTGGGGGAGGCTATGAGATAGTTAACAGCTCCTAGGCGCTCCTGGACCGTGAATGGTCCTTCCCACGACGCTTTCATTTTATGGGCCTGGAGCGCCTTTAAGACCATGACTTGGTCTCCTACTTTGAAGGACCGTTTTCTGGAATGTTTATTATACCAGGCCTTTTGCTCTTCCTGAGCATTCTTTAGGTTTTCTTTAGCAAGGGCCAAAGAATGTCGGAGGGTGTTTTGTAGGTTGCTTACAAAGTCTAGACTGGAGAAGGCGTAAACCCCTCCCATTGCTGCTTCACCAACTGTAATGGCCCCTTAACCTCACGGCCATACACAAGTTCAAATGGTGAAAACCCTAAACTGGGATGTGGTACAGCCCTGTAGGCAAAAAGCAACTGCTGCAACACGAGGTCCCAATCATTGGAGTGTTCATTTACAAATTTACGTATCATGGCCCCCAAAGTTCCATTAAACCTCTCCACCAGGCCATTGGTTTCATGGTGGTAAGGGGTTGCAACCAAGTGATTCACCCCATGAGCTTCCCACAGGTTTTCCATGGTTCCTGCCAGGAAGTTAGTTCCCGAATCTGTAAGGATGTCGGAGGGCCAACCTACCCTGGCAAAAATGTCTGTTAATGCCTGGCACACACTTTTAGCCCTGGTGTTGCTTAAGGGTACTGCTTCCGGCCATCGGGTAGCAAAATCCATGAAAGTCAGTACGTACTGCTTTCCTCTGGGTGTCTTCTTTGGGAAAGGACCCAGAATATCCACAGCTACGCGCTGAAATGGGACCTCAATTATGGGTAGTGGCTGGAGAGGGGCTTTAACCTGGTCTTGGGGCTTTTCCACTCGTTGGCACACCTCACAAGACCGGACATATTTAGCAACGTCCTTGCCCATTCCCTCCCAGTGGAAGGACTTCCCCAACCGGTCCTTGGTTCTGTTCACCCCAGAATGGCCACTGGGATGATCATGGGCTAAGCTCAAGAGCTTTACCCGATACTTAATGGGAACTACCAACTGTCTTTGAGGATGCCAGTCTTCCTGGTGCCCACCAGAAAGAGTCTCCTTGTATAAAAGTCCTTGTTCTACAACAAACCGGGATCGGTTAGAAGAGCTGAGAGGCGGTGGGGTGCTCCGCGCCGCCGCCCAAGCTTTCTGAAGGCTGTTATCTGCTTCCTGCTCGGCCTGGAACTGTTCCCTTGATGCTGGAGACATCAGTTCCTCCTTGGACTGTGGACTGGGGCTTGGTCCCTCTGGAAGCGATGCAGGTGCTGGGGCTGTTTCCATTGACTGTGAACCGCTGTCCGCTGGTGCACTATGTGGGATTTTAGGCTCTGGCTGAGCCTCTTGGGTAGGGTTATCTGCTGCTTCCGCCAGGTCAGGCTCACTGGTGCCCTCTGGCATTGGAGTTGTAGACGGGTTTGCAAGCGCTGGACTCAGGGCTGGCAATGGTTCTGGTGCTGGTTGCGTTGCCAGTTCCGGTTCTGGGACTGGCTTTGGCTGGGTCTCTGGGATTGGATCCACTACGGCTGTTGCAGTCGTTGGCAGGGGATCCAGTTCCACCACCTTTGTCTGGGTCTCCGGTAACACAGACGGGGCCCTGGTGGACGGCTCAGGAACAGGGATGGGGGTGAAAGCTTGCTTAGCCTGGCTGCGGGTGACTATTCCCACCCTCTTGGCTAGCTTCACATGGTTGGCCAAGTCTTCCCCCAGCAGCATGGGAATGGGATAATTGTCATAGACTGCAAAAGTCCACATTCCTGACCAGCCCTTGTACTGGACATGCAACGTGGCTGTAGGCAAGGTTACAGACTGTGACACGAAGGGTTGAATTGTCACTGTAGCCTCTGGATTGATGAGTTTGGGGTCCACTAGGGATTGGTGGATAGTTGACACTTGAGCCCCAGTGTCCCTCCAAGCGGTAACCTTCTTTCCACCCACTCTCAAGGTTTCCCTTCGCTCCGAGGGTATGAGAGAGGCATCTGGGTTTGGGGATCTTTGGTGTGATTGGGGTGTAATGAACTGTAATCGGTTGGGGTTCTTGGGGCAGTGAGCCTTTATATGTTCCAGTTCATTACATTTAAAACATCGCCCTGCTAAGGTATCACCGGGACGAGGTTGGTTGGTGGAGACCGGTGTGGTGGGGTGAGAAGGCGTCTGGGGTTTCCCTTGGGATGTGGGTGGGGCCTTGGGTTGTCCCCGGTGGTAAGGTTTTGTTTTGGCTTGCCCCTTCTGATATTCGCTCCAACTGCTACTAGTTTTTTTTTTTTCTGCCATCTCCACCCATTGGGCTCCAATCTCCCCCGCCTCAGTTACAGTTTTGGGCTTCCTATCTAGGATGTACCTTTCTATTTCCTCAGGAACACCCTCTAAAAACTGCTCCATTTTTACTAGGGAAAGCAGATCTTCCAGAGATTTAACATTTGCTCCTGATACCCAGGCATCACAATTTTTGTCAATGTGGTAGGCATGACGGGTAAATGACACATCGGGTTTCCACTTTAGGGCTCTGAACCGCTGACGGGCATGCTCGGGTGTTAGCCCCATTCTGAGTCTGGCCTTGTTTTTAAAAAGTTCATAACTGTTCATGTGTTCCTTAGGCATTTCAGCCGCCACCTCTGCTAAGGGTCCACTGAGCTGCGGCCTCAGCTCTACCATGTACTGGTCTGCAGTGATGCTGTATCCAAGGCAGGCCCTTTCAAAATTTTTTAAGAAGGCCTCAGTATCATCGCCTGCCTTGTAGATGGGGAATTTTCTGGGATGGGAAGTGGTACCTGGAGGGGGGTTGTTAGCATTGGCTGGTGCATCCTGCTTAGCCTTTGCTACTTCCAGTTCATGCTTCCTTTCTTTTTCTCTCTCCTCCATCTCTTTTTCTTTCAGCTCCATCTCTCTCTTGTGGGCCTCCTCTTTGGCTTTTTCTTCTCTTTCTCTCTGCTCTGTCTCGAGTTTTGTTAATTGAAGCAGTCTCTGATGTTTTCTTTCATTTTCTTCTGCTTCTAGTTTGGCCAGTTCTATTTTGTTAGCTACTTCTTTGGTAGTCATTTTCCTGTTTTCTTGTGCTGGGTAACCCCCTCTGCAGTTGACTGAAACTGGGAAGCTGTTTTCTGAAACTTGCTAACTAGCTACTCCCGAGGATGTAAAAAGAAAAAAAAACAATTCAGCTTGTAAATACCTTTTACCAGTCATTTGCTAATTGAACCCTTCTCTTAACAAAGGACCTGTAAAAAAAACTTAACACCTCTGCCTTCAGGCAAGGAGAGATAAGATATTCATCTATCTACTTCCAGCTCGGCTTTCCAAGCAGCTAGAAGGAAAAAAAAATCTCACTGGCTTTTGGGTTTAAAATGATCCCACCGCTGCCACCATGTCAGGACTGAGATCCCCACTTTGAACTTTAGGGTACAAATGTAGGGGCCTGCATAAAAAACTTTTAAGCTTAATTACCAGCTTAGCTCTGGTTCGGCTGCCACCATTTTCAATGGATTCCCTCCCTGGGAAACCTTGAAAAACCTTCACCAAATCCCTGGTGAAAACAAATCCAACCCCTTGGATTTAAAACAAGGGGAAATTAACCATTCCCCTCCTTCCTCCCACCAACTCCTGGTGAATCAAGATCCAAAACCCCTTTGGATCTAAAACAAGGAAAAAATCAATCAGGTTCTTAAAAAGAAGGTTTTTAATTAAAGAAAAAGGTAAAAATCATTTCTGTAAAATCAGTATGGAAATCAACCTTACAGGGTAATCAAACTTAAAGAGCTCAGAGGACTCCCCTCTAGTCTCAGGTTTAAAGTACAGCAAACAAAGATAAACACTCTAGTAAAAGGTACATTTACAAGTTGAGAAAACAAAGGAAAACTAACACGCCTTGCCTGGCTATTTACTTACAAGTTTGAAATAGGAGAGGCTTGTTTAGAAAGATGTGGAGAACCTGGATTGATGTCTGGTCCCTCTCATTCCCCGAGAACGAACACACTCCCAAACAAAGAACACAAACAAAAGCCTTCCCCCCCCAAGATTTGAAAGTATCTTGTCCCCTTATTGGTCCTTTAGGTCAGATGCCAGCCAGGTTACCTGAGCTTCTTAATCCTTTACAGGGAAAAGGATTTTGGAGTCTCTGGCCAGGAGGGATTTATAGTACTGTACACAGGACAGCTATTACCCTTCCCTTTATAGTTATGACAGGCGCTAACTTCGACATAAACGCCTAGTGTAGACCAGGCCTAAGAGAAAAAAGTAGCCATAAGGATCTGGCCCAGTAAATATGGCTTTTCTGCCCTAAACAATTCAAGGCAAAGTGAAGAAATGTGATCCCTCACTCCCCGGAAGGAAAGCATTCACAGATCTAATCTTGGAAGAAATAGAAACACTTCTAGTGCCATTTTTTCTCACTCTCCTAACTCAGTGAAACATTTTCTCTGTTCTGTTTCTTGCTAAAGAAATGCCAAACACCAAGTACAAAAGGCCAGATCCTTAGCTGGTGAAAATCGGCATTGCTCTATTGCACTCTATGGACCTATACCAATTTACACTAGCTGAGGATCTGGCTAATAAGTGTTTAGAACCTATTTTCAATGATAAGTGGGAAATGAAAGAATGAATTTAGAAAAATCATCATTTTTAATCATGTTCTTTGAGTAGCAAAAGCATTAGGCTAATTACTGTTTTTTTTTGCTTCCTTTCATAATGAAATATTACTTTAATAAGCTTACTAATCTGAGAGACTTCCTACAAATTTAACTCACTGTGCTTACTTCAGCTGTCTGTATACATTAAGTGATCATATTTGCATATGTGGAAAATGGCAATTTAATTAGGTTCTTGATCTCCTTATAACATGTTGGTTATTTTGTGACATAAAATAGCCATTTGTATCATTTGGTATGTAAACTAGCTTCACTCACTTCATCAAATTGACCATTTGAAATGCAAGTGTATTTTCTATTGGATATCTCACTGGCTCTAGCATAATGTGCCTTCAAGCCACAATAAGTTTTAAATTGCTTTTTTTTTTTTTTCTATAGAAGAGCACACTACGATAAGGAAAAGCAGGAAAATTCTAATAAATCAAATGGCACAACAAATACAAGTGAAAGTGGGAGATCAATATAAACAAAGATTTAACAGAAAATCTTCCCTTTTTTGGCTTTTTGCACTTTCAGTAACACGTGTGGCAAGCATGTACATTGTCAGTCTTATCTCACTAACTTAGCTGAAAACAAGATGCTTTCTAACTAATTTTCTGAGTTAAGTAGAGTACAATGGAATTACTGAAACTACAGGTCTGCCTTTTTCTTTCGAAGGCCCTGGTCCTGCAGTGAGCTCCATTTGGGCATCAGATCCCCCACCTAGCTCATTGCACAATAGAGGCCTAACTTTGTAAGTAAACTAAAATAGCAAAAATCATAGCAGACAGAATGGCCACTCTTTTTTTAAAATGTTATCACAAATTAGAAGCACCTCAGTTCCTGCATGTCCAAATTGAGATCTTTGCCTCTGATTTTCACCCCCAGATCCCATGAAAGCTAGCAGGAGCAGCAGACACTCAGCACCGTTTTAAAAATCAGGTCAAAAGTATCTTCAAGCCAAAATCAAAGGCACTCAAAATCAGTAACTGCTTCTAAAAATTGCAGCCTTGCTTTCGGTCTCTTTAGACTTGAGGCCATGCATTGGTGACGATTCTTGTGATTTTATTGCCATTAATGTATGTTGGCCCCTGCTGTAGCTAGTCTCCTGGAGAAAGGAAAAGCTACGGTTTTCAGGCAATTTTCAAACTGCCAAAAGGAAAACCTGCCTCTGATTGGAGTCCTTCCCCATCTCCTGGGGAACAGCAGCCAATCAGAGCTGTTTCAGGAAGCAGGCAGAGCTCTCCCCACTCCTCTCAGGAATTGGGATGGGGAGGAGGTTCAGAGAACAGCTGGTACCAGTTTCACAAGGGAAAGAGATAAGAAAACAGAAAAGAGCCCAGAGGCTTGGATAGCTCTATACCGCCTTCCCTCTCTTTCTCCCAACTTCTCTCCCCACATCCCAGCAACACCAGGCCTGGGAAAGGAGAGAAGAGGAACCCAGCTGGAGCAGCTCTTCTCCCTTAGCCCTGGGAGGGAAGGGAAAGACCCCAGAGCTGCTCCCCTCATATCTGAAAGAGGGTGAAAAGCCTCCTGAGCTGCAGGAGGAGCAGAGGTGGGGCTCTGGGGGAAGGGGCTGTGCAAAGCTGATTGTGTCTAGGTATTGGGTGGACCACAAAATTGATGTGGGGCTGACAAGCTGCATAATTAGTTGATGTAGGAGTGTTGGGTCCAAAATCTCCTTACTCTCCTTACATTTGGGAGAGCTGGCAATACTAATTGATATATATATACTTGTGTGCTGGGCAAGGAACGTTCAAAAATTAGAATATAGACATCTACCCCCCACCCTCCGCAAAAAAAACCCAATCATAATTTCATCTTTTTGTTAACAAATCTTATGATATGTCGGGGGGGGATCAATCTCATGACATATTGGTTCGGGGTTGTTAGGAGTTATTAGGTTATGTAGTATTCAGGCCTGTATATTTGCCTGGGACAGAATTTTGGGTCGTTTTCCCATTTGTCTATTGATATTTGTATGTTCTTACTAATATGTGTGAACAAAGACACTGTGTGTTACATCTGCCCACAAGCAGATGGGGTGAAAAGAGATAGAGCTAAAGTGTTGCTGGGCAGAGTTTAATATACGAGTGTACACTTGAAGGACAGTAGGGTGACTGGACAGCAAGTGTCAAAAATCGGGACAGTGGGAGGGGGGTAATAGGAGCCTATATAAGACAAAGCCCCAAATATCAGGACTGTCCCTATAAAATCGGGACATCTGGTCACCCTAAAGGACAGTCCTGCCTCAACTCCTCTCCCAAGACAAGATCAAGCAACCAGTCATGAGGGGCAAGGGTGATGTAGGGGGGAGGTATAAGAAACACTAAAAGCCAAAGAAAAGCCTGGCATTGGCCAGTACACAACCTCATTCCTTACCCCTCCTATGGGATACAGAAGGGGTGGTACCAAGACCCTCCAAAATGGAACATGACCATAAATTGTAAGAGGTGGGACCCAGGCCATGCACTACAGCTGTAATGATGAGTGCTAAGGAATGGAAAGGGGAACACTGGGAAGTCTCTGTGGCATACAGAACTATGGATATGCTGCTTGATTAACCCCAATAAATATCGCATTGCCTGTACTTTGGACTTCTGGTCTTCTGCTTTCTGTCTGCGTGACAAGAGCCAGGGAAGGATGAAGGGAAAACCCTTAACATGGGTCATGATGTTGGAACTTCTGGGATTGGCAATACTAATACTTGCTGTAGGGCATCAATGAAGGTGACGTTTTTATAATGTATTTATTAATAAGATTACTATAATAACCCCTGGGCCATTTGGTACACGGTGTTACATCAACAAGTTGTAAAAGTGTCCCAAAGATCTTTCAGACTTGGGAGTGGTCTTACCTTAAAGACTGATAAAGCAGTAGTTGTTGCAGGTCAGGATTCAGCTGCTTTAGCAGAGATGCTGGCAGAAGCTTCCACAGCTGCACCTGCCTGACATCAGCATTTCCTTCAGCTACCACTGCTTTTCCCCTCACTTTCACAAGTCCCAAATTTAACCATTTAAAACAGAAAAGAAAATCAGAATTGTATTTGTCAGAATAAAATCTCTTTGGGGCCAATAGCAGACTAAGTAAAGTAACGAGGAATGGAAATGAAGTGCATCTTCCGAAATGGCAGCATTACACATGCTTAGATGCATGTTGCAATGCAAGTGATACTCTCTTTGGGTAACAGTAATGTTGTTATAAAAGAGAGAAAATAGTTGTAAATTGACTCCTTGTTACATGTAATTTCATGGGAGACTTTCGAGTTAGGAGTCTTCTAGTTAGGAAAGATTCAGCTGGAACTGAGGAAATTACTCCCTAAATCCTGCGTGGGACCAAAATTGCTTTAAATTATGAAAGTAACCTTTTTTTCTTATCTGCAAGTCCAGTATAACAGTTATTAGCTCAGCACACTTAGATATCTGCATTTCACAGCAGACCTTGATGGATTCTCAGAAAGTTGATCTTCAGACCTGCTCTTCTATCTGTTTCCTTTACTAGCAGCTGTGATGTATTAGGTTTAGCTAGCTAAAATCAGCCCTCTGGCACAAAAAGACATAGGAAATAGACTGAGCTTTGCTATTTAGCACAGGAAAAAAAATGCTGGATAAAAGATAAATTCAGCCACCTGGTAAATTGGTGAGTAGTAATTAATCAGTGCATGAATATAATTGCTTAATGATTTCTAGTTGTAGTACACGGCTTATAAAACTATCATGCATAATGGTAACAAAGCAGGTCACAGTTTCACAGATGCATGACAGTTGTTAATTTCATAGCAACTTTATTTGAACATTTTCAAAAAGCTAATAAGCCTGTCAGACATTCTCTGTTCTTCTAAAGTCTCTTGTATGGTGGGTTGAGGTTGGGTTTTTTTTTTGTTGTTTTTCTGTGGGGGGGTGAGGGGGCATTATTTTTTTCCACACAAATAGAACACATGTGTTACACACATGAACGTTACAGTAATACAACAAATATATCAAAATTGACTCTACAACATCTGTGGGGTGTGAAACATTAAACTTCAACAATCATGGAGTCATAGGACTGGAAGGGACCTTGAGAGATTGTCTAGTCCGGTCCCCTGCATTCAAGTAAGTAATAACTAGACCATATACTGCTGGCTTCCCACCAGCAACTTGGAATAACATCTGTCTTTGCCAGCTTGGCACCACTAGAACTGTTATGTCCTCCAAATGTGAAATGCCTGAAATGATAGAGAAACCTTTTGTAGCTCAGCCACCAACTGCCCTCTCCCTCCCCTCCTCCACCCCCCCCCCCAATCCCAAGTTGTTCTGCAATTTTCAAGGGAGGAAAAAGCAGATTTAATTTTTTTTCAATTTACCATTGTCTTGGCACTTCTTTCACTGTGGCTGTGCCTGCGGAGTTTCTGTGGCCTGAAACATCTCTCTCACAATATACTGAAGTTCAGTTTGGAAAAGTAACATTTTATGTCCTTGAAATTCCACAAGGATTTTTTTCTGTGCTCCTTGGGGCAGTAACCTTCTGTGTTGTGTCCTATTCCAGGCCCCTCAACCTCTGCAGACTGCAGTAACTACACAATTTGCCCACACTGCAGAAGAAGCCTGGGCAACATATCTTCACTCACCGTTCTGTGAGAAAGCATTTCCATGATGAACTTATGGTGGAAGTGCTGGACAGATCCAACAAGCACATTCAGTACCAAAGACAGAGGGACTTACAGCTAGAAGAAAGGCATGGCAAAAGGCAAAAGGAAAGGCTCAGGCTGGCTATACAACTGAGACCAGTAACAGTGACTAAGAGTGGATTACAGAGCCCAGCAGAAAGAACTGTTTGAGCAGCTGCTGCTATTACTAATGACTTCAAGAGTACCAGTTCCTGCTGCACCCGTACCATAGCCTGTGTCCTTTCCATGGTACCTCTGTGCAGTCCAGGACCTGTTCGGGCAATTCCATGGCTGGGTGGCTTGGGCCCTATGAGCTGCTGGTGCCCCATGAGGTTCTCCATCTTGACTTCCTCCCAGCTGGACACCTCCCACCTACTCCCCTAGCATCAAGTGTGCAGCAAATGTGGAAGGAAGGGAAAGGAGGATGGGGTGATGCAACAGTAGGGAAATTTCGGCCTTGTACATGATTTCACAGTTTGTACTTGTTCTTGCACTTTATTTTTTGGTGATTTTTTTAAAGGTTTTGTGTTACTGTGGTTTTGTAGTAATGGCAGCTGCCTGACAATGAGTTAATGTACTTTTCTAACATGTTTATAAATAAAGCTTTTTATTTTATAAAAAAATATATTGCTATCACTGCATCCCATCATACAACATGTATTTCAAATAATAAATAGAAACACATGATATGGGACAATTGGGAATTTTGTATATAAACGCTATTCTTTACTACAATTAGCTACATCAATCACTTCCTTACATCAATCCACACTGTGAATCAACTCACCTGCCCCCCATTTGATAAGTGGTCAGGTCATTCATAAGTACATTGCCAGGCAATCAACCCTCCACCCATCCTCAAGCCTCCACAAGCAATCAGTCCCTTTCCCCCTACCCCAGGCACATTCATTAAGGTACTATCCCTCCTCTTCCATTGGGCCATGCAAGTCCATAATGTGGGAGCACAAAGCATCCCAAATTTCTGTTGCCCAGGTGCACCAAGCTCCAGCTATGGTAGCTGCACTTTCTGGCTGAGGATACCAATTCAGCAGCCCCTCACTGTCATAGGTCCATTTAGAAGAAAATGGCTCATGTCTGCTTCACAAAGATTGTGAAGAGCACAGCAAGCCACAGTAATGCGGATAGCATCTGTAGACATCGCCAATGGGATTTAAAACTGTCAAAAGCACATTCAACAACCATTCTACACCTGCTGTGAGTGTAATTAAACCTTATTTTGCCAGGCCCTCTGATCTCAGGGTATGGTTTCATAAGCCAAGGCAAAAGGAGCATGCGAGGTCCCCCAGAATACTGATGGGGATGGTAACTCTATTTCGACCAAATGACATTGTCATAAACAGTGTCCCAGCCTGTCCATTAATGTAAATTCCTGATTGGTTGAAAAGTTTTGAGCCTGGGTTAGAAAATTCTTAACCTAGGGTTAACAATCAGTGTAGATGCTGAAACCCTGGGTTGTCTAACCAAAGGTCAGGTGACTCGAGTCCCACTAACCCTGGGCTTATATTGCAGTGTAGACATACCCAGAGAAAACTAATGTGTGCTGATGATCTAGCCCTTTTTGGCTGACAGAAGAGCAGAATTGGTAAACAGGGGATCAAAGATAGCATTGGTGTTTGAAGACTATGGTTTGATGGTCAACACAAACTTTATGCAAGTAGGGAAGGTGGAAGAGGAGCTGTTGTTTGAAGATTCAGGAGAGAAGTTGAAGCAGAAGAAATGATTTCTGTACATGGAAAGTACACTTAGTACCATTAGAGAGAGATCTGGAGAATTGAAAAAAGAACCCAATGTGTGTGGGAAGCAGTGAAAAAGGTGGCAGCAGTACTATGAGACCAGCAGTTAAGTAACAAACTAAAAGGAAAAGTATTTGCTGTGTATGTTTGTCCCTGCCTGCTTTATGGTTTGGAAATGGTGGGTCTTATGAAAATGGAAGAAAGAAGATATAGGTAGAAAATAATATACTGAAGAGAATGCCAGGCAAGAGGAGAGCAGACAGAGTGTGCATTAGGGGCAAGATGAATCCAGGACTCTCAATGATAGATAATCTGGAGAGCACCCTTTTGAGGTGGGCTGGACATGAGATAAGATTGGGAGAAGGATGACCAGTAAAGAAAGCATAGAAGGTAGAGGATAGGAAGAAAGGATGTGGAAGACTGAGGATACAATGGAAAGATTCTGTCAAGAGAAGTTTGAAGAGAAAAGGACTGGAACTCCAAGACCTAGGAACCTGTGCTGTGCTCTGAAAGGAGTGGTGAAGAATCTTGGGTACCTCTAGTGCTGTGTAAATGGGAAAAGGAGTTGTGGAGTGAAATGAATGAATGTTTTATAAATCAACCTTTGTTGAGTTAAGCTTGTTTTTATGAACCAGCTATGGTTTGCCTGAATATTATTGTGTGCTCTAAAACATTTTGTCAAAGCTGAGTATGAACTTTTTCCCCTATCTGGGTAGAATCATAGAATCGTAGAAGATTAGGGTTGGAAGAAACCTCAGGAGGTTATCTAGTCCAACCTCCTGCTCAAAGCAGGACCAACCTCAACTAAATCATCCCAGCCAGGGCTTTGTCAAGATGGGGCTTAAAAATCTCTGAGGATGGAGATTCCACCACCTCCCTAGGTGACTATTCCAGTGCTTCACCACCCTCTTAGTGAAATAGTTTTTCCTAATATCCAACCTAGATCTCACCCACTGCAACTTGAGACCATTGCTTCTTGTGCTGTCATCTGCCACCACTGAGAACAGCTGAGCTCCATCCTCTTTGGAACCCCCCTTCAGATAGTTCAAGGCTGCTATCAAATCCCCCTCACTCTTCTCTTCTGCAGACTAAACAAGCCCAGTTCCCTCAGCCTCTCCTTGTAAGTCATGTACCCCAGCCCCCTAATAATTCCGTTGCCCTCCCTGCTGGACTCTCCAATTTGTCCACATCCTTTTTATAGTGGGGGCCCCAAAACTGGACACAATATTCCAGATGTGTCCTCACCAGTGCTGAATAGAGGGGAATAATCACTTCTCTCAACCTGCTGGCAATGCTCCTACTAATGCAGCCCAATATGCCATTAGTCTTCTTGGCAACAAGGGCCCACTGTTGCCTCATATCCAGCCTCTCGTCCACTGTAATCCCCAGGTCCTTTTCTGCAGAACTGCTGCTTAGCCAGTCGGTCTCCAGCCTGTAGCAGTGCATGGGATTCTTCCGTCCTAAGTGCAGGACTCTGCACTTGTCCTTGTTGAACCTAATCTACCTCTCCCCCCAGCTTAACTACTCTGATTCTGCTTTTCACTAGTAATGTAGGTTACTTGGGAAAGGGCAGATGGTATCTTTCTAGGATTCCTGATAGATCCTGCTGATCAAGGAGCCAGCAGAAACAATTTCACTTGTTTTCTTAGAGATTGCCCAGGTTTTTGACAATCTCTGATCTAGCTGGAAAACAGCAGAACATTTTAAATAAAATCTTAGCCTCTCCTTTCACTCCATCATGGAATGGCCTGTGTTAGCTAGCGTACTGTTTTTCCTTTGAACAAATGTTAGCAAATGTTAATTTTTGTTTGGCCCTTCAGCATATGTTACAGGGCTAATGTTTTTTCAAAAGAAAAGTTCCCTGACTGAGTCGTGACTTGGCCCATAATATTTGGAACCAGTCTTCCACCAAGTTCCACTTCTGCTGTGGCTATTCATTAGATGCATACACTTCCTCAGGACAGCCATTGTTCTGGCACTACAACGCTACTGCCAGCACCATACTGGCTCTCCAATGCTATTGTTAAGACTTTCCACATAGCCGTTTTTGTGTTTTGATCTTTGCTGCCACAGAGGATATTTAACCATTTTTGTGGCAATGGTTGCAAGTGACACATTTCCTGGTACCTTGAAACAAAATGATCCCACACCCCGGACCACATTCTATCCAGATGATCATAAGGAGCAGGACCTATACCTCTGGGTATCATCATTTTCCCACTCCCTTTCAGACCATTTCTCTTCTCCTTCACTTACCAGTATTACAGGCAGTAGGAAAGAGCAGCTGTCATGTTATGTCGCTTGGCACTCCAATGATCAGTGCTTTATGCTCAGCCTGATGCACAAAACCGAGTGGAGGAGCAGTTGAATGTGTTAAACCGTGCACTTCCCTAATTAGCACATGTAGCACTCTTGCAGCTCTATGCTTCAGACTGAACTAGGAGTGCTGATGAGTGGTTGAAAGGGAGGAGAACACTAACTCTGTAGCGCACTCTCAAACTCCTGGCAGGATCAAGGGAGACTGCTACTAACTTTCCCTTGATCTGTTCCCTCTTTTCTCCCTCCCCTGCTGTGCTCCAGACAAAGCAGATCTTCCAGTTGAAAATTATTAAATGTTATTTTGCCTCAAAGCCCCAGCACATCTATCCTGTTCTGTAGCTCCAGAGCAAAGTGGAACGTTAACAATAACTGTAGATAGTTTCACTCTGAAATCCTACAGTGCAGAGAGCATAGTACTCCAGGAGTAGAGAGTAGCCTGGAAGTTAAAGGAGACGTGTGGGGCCTGTTTTTCACAGTATAGATCCTCAGCAATTTCTGTATATCTGGCCCCTTTCAAGTGTCTCAAGTAATCACCAAAAATCACTGGTCACTTTAAAAGTTCTTGCCATTAACTTTTAGCACGTTTTCTAGTTTCCAAATGTTTTTGTCTCTCGTGTGCTGTTTTTGCCATTTCTCTGAGTATGAAAGTATCCACTTAAAAACTTAGACCTTAGTGACTTTCTAGAATCCAACTGCTCTTAGCTCTGTATCTTAAGGGTTTTTTTTTTTATATAACATTGGAATGAGAAAAATTAGTCTAGGCTTTCTGTCTCGTAGTAGTTCCTCCATTTCCTCTGATCAATAGCATCTCACATAAGAGACATTATCAAAAAGAACATCCCCACAGAGCTCTTACTGTGTTCATAAGGAAAACGTAGATGACTGTGATTCAATAACATTTCATATCTGGTGTGTGCAAACTGAAGCACAGTTTGTTCCAGATGTGAAAGCCTTAATGGTGACTGACAAAGTAGGATTTGATTTTAGCTCTCCTTCTCTTGTACACTTTGCCCCTAGATGATGAAAAGTAGGACCCAACCTATTCCTGAGGGCTGGTAACAGTTTTCTTGGAGGGAAAAATTCAGCCCCAAGCCCAGACAACAGAAATCTGTGAAATGAGAATGTTTTCCCTTCCTGAATGCCAGGGCATTGGTTCCGTATTAGAAATGAGCTCAATCTACAAACATTTTACCTGGATTTTGAACATTCCAAAAATCGTGGATATTTGCGTCCAAGGTGGTGCTCATCAGAGATTTTCCATTCACGGGATGACCCTTATCAACTCTGTTTAGTTTGTGAAATCTGAAAGAATCACAAACAATTAAGTACAGGGTCTGCCATTAATAATCACCATTTGTCAACTGTTACCAAAGTTACTTCCTGTGCCACAGATGGGGGGAAATTCATGGTATCTTTGATAACTGTGCTGTAACTAGAAATGGGCAATGTCTGTGGAAGAATCATATTTCCCCAAAAGAATGCAGTTTCAGTCAACCAGAAACTATTCACAAATTTGACCTTAATTTGCCATAAAACTTTGGTCACATTTTTTTTTCTGGACTTAGGCACCTTTCACAGAACAGGAGGAAGTGACCTTGTGACTTTTAGCTCAGTGGTTAGGGTACTCATGTGGAATATGGGAACTGGGCTCAACTCCCCTCTCTGCCTGATATGGAGCAGAGATTTGAATTCAGGTCTTCCCACTTTATAGGAGACTGCCATAATCACTGGGCTAAGAGAACACATAGAGCAGGGCTTTCTCAATCTCTTCTGCTGAAGATGTTCATTGTGTATAAATAATTAGTGGAGCAGGGCCTCGAACTTGGGTGTCCCATGTGGGTGCCCTAATCACCAGGCTATAGAGTCATTCATTATGTCTCTCTTTCTAGCTCAATGACTTTTCAAGTATTTTATACAAAGTAGCCAGAGTCCACCCTGGACCTCAGAAACCTTCCTGTCGCAAACTTTATCAAAACTGATATCTCTCCAAAATGTTTTGGCTTCAAAACTGCATCTTTTGACAAAAAAAACATTTAGTCACTTACTTGCACCTTCCCCTGAAGCATCGGTTCTGGCCACTTTCAGAAAATGGATACCAGACTAGGATAATCTGAACTGGTATATCAGTTCCTGTGTTTCTAAACACTGGGCCAGCTGCAGAACTTTCAGAAGAGTTAATGGGGGGTGGGGAATGCACCCCTAACATAGCTGACACATTTTACATTAGCTGTCTTGTTGATGTGAGTGTCAGCTGATCTACCATCTTGGTTAGAGGAGAGCCAGAGTTCTGCTGTGTCACATCACTTGAAGCAGACTGTCATGGATTCTTGAAAATAAGTTGCTGAGTAATTGTCACCCTACTCTTTGGCTTTGTCTCTGTTAGGATTTTGCTACCACCAGTTCAGCAACTATGGCTTCAGTAGATAAGACAAGGGATCTCCTCCGAGAAGGATTAGATGGCATTATGTTTAAAACAAGAGCACTTGCCAGAAGCCCTCTCCACACTAGCACTCCTTCTTGCTGCTGCTATTAGTGGAGCTTAACAAGTGGCATCAACAACTGAAAGAAATTTTAGGAGGAAAAAAAATCTGTGTAAGCACAGCCTTTTTGAAAGTAGCAGAGGAACATGCACATTACAATAAACAGCAGCCATGGGGGGCTGACACATTTGTGCCAGTCTCACTTTGCTATGTTGTTACAGACTTGGCCAATGTTCTTTGAGGTGAAGCAGGATAATTAAGTGATTCATAAACTAGGCCCGCAGAACCTCTGTACCAAAAACTCCTCCACTTCCACCTCCAGCAGAAGCCTGAAAGGTAAAAATGATCTTAGGAAGTTACAAATCTCTTTCTTTTTTATTGTGAACTGTAAAATTAAATATATTTAGGTTTAGTCATCTCCAGGGCCTGCTCAGCACCTCTAAAAATGGGGCCTACAGAATCTTTCTATTTATATTGCTCGACCAGTTGGTTATGTTTCTCTGAAAGATATATCGGTGCCATTTCTGCCTGAAATAGTCAATGCATCATTCAGAGAGGAATCTTTGTTTCCTTCTTCAAACATGCAATAGTCTGACCAAAGCTGAAGAAAACCACATAGGATACTTTTACAGGTTTAGCCAATTCCCACCCAGCATCAAACCTTCCATTCCTGAGCAAGCTCATCGAAAAGCTCATCGGAAAGCTAACCAATGGCCAACAACAAGATCTTTGGCTAACCTAGGTTCACTGGGGGAAGGAGACCAAAGCCCTGAGGTAAGTGGGGAAATGGGATACCAGGAGGAAGCACGAGCAGGAGAGTGCAAGGGGGAGGACTCCTGTCTCAGACTGAGAAAGCGGGACAATCAGCAAGTTGTCTTAAGTGCCTCTATACAAATGCAAGAAGCCTGGGAAACAAGCAGGGAGAACTGGAAGTCCTGGCACAGTCAAGGAACTATGATGTGATTGGAATAACAGAGACTTGGTGGGATAACTCACATGACTGGAGAACTGTCATGGATGGATATAAACTGTTCAGGAAGAACAGGCAGGGCAGAAAAGGTGGGGGAGTTGCATTGTATGTAAGAGAGCAGTATGACTGCTCAGAGCTCTGGTATGAAACTGCAGAAAAACCTGAGAGTCTCTGGATTAAGTTTAGAAGTGTGAGCAACAAGGGTGATGTCGTGGTGGGAGTCTGCTATAGACCACTAGACCAGGGGGGATGAGGTGGACGAGGCTTTCTTCTGGCAACTAGCAGAAGCTAGATCGCAGGCCATTGTAGCCTATAGGACTAACCTGCTTGCTTATGTGTATATATATATTTTTTCTTATAGTTTAAGTATTTGATTAAGTATTAATAGGTTTGTAGATTTATATTAAAGTTTGGCTGTAATGCAAGAGACCGACAGGCCATATCCTGTATGTTAAGCTAAGGCAAAGTTAGCATATCTATATTAAGACCTTTTACTCAAAAAAGCAAAGTTGACCTATAGCTTGTTACCTAAATAGATGAGTACCCACGCCTATGTCTATGACCTTTTATCTAGACCAATAGACAATGGAAAATGGCATAGGGGGGGTTTCCCACAGATTTAACAAGTACACCACAAGAGACTGATGTGTGTACATACCTGTCATCAATATGCACATACATATTAGCCTATGGGGTAAGTATACCCTAACATTTCTGTGGGTGAGGAATGAAATTTGGGCATAAGAGGAAGGAGGTCCAGCATTTGCCCTATAAAAGAGGTAACCCACCTCAACAGAGTATCTCCATTTCTCCATTTCCTCCGTTCTCACTTTACTCCATCTCCATTTCTCACTATCTCTGTTCTCCCTTTACTCTATTCTCATTTACTTCCTCCACTCTATCTACAATGACTGCTACTACTTGTAGGCTATACTAGTTCTTAAACTTTAAGTTTCAAGGGAACTAGGCTAAGCTTGGTTTCTCTAAGTTTTATTCTTAGTTTGTTTATTAGGTTTTTATTTAAGTTTAAGTTAGTCAAGTAAACCCTAGTCAGCTTTGATAGCGCTTAGCATTTTCTAAGCACTGCATCCCTCACTCAAGAATTGAAAAACCTGAACTGCAAGGCTGGTCCTGTGTCTCTTACCACCAGGTTATCAAGGAAGGGTGTGAGTATGTTAACCATAGATTTGTTGCATGTAATACTATATTATCATATGTATCTTTTGAATAGCAGTAATGCAATTATAACTTTGTAACTCTTGAGTATTTTACCATTTACTTGCTATTATTAATTTTAATAAAAAGTCTTTAAAACTATATCTGTCTCAGTGTGAGCTTCCTGTCATACCCCCGAGGTCCTTTATAAATTCTGTGGAGCCTGATTCAGGACAAGAACTTTTATCTTCTGATCAAACAGATTGGCCAGCCTAAACCCATAATAATTAATATTAATAATAATTATTATTAATATTATTATTAAAATCAAATACAATTAAATTAATAAATTAAATTCCCATATTATCAAAATTAATATTATCAGTACACCCTAAATCAGGCTACACCCTGGTTCTCATGGGAGACTTTAATCATCCTGATATCTGCTGGGAGAGCAATACAGTGGTGCACAGACAATCCAGGAAGTTTTTGGAAAGTGTAGGGGACAATTTCCTGGTGCAAGTGCTGGAGGAACCAACTAGGGGCAGAGCTCTTCTTGACCTGCTGCTCACAAACCAGGAAGAATTAGTAGGGGAAGCAAAAGTGGATGGGAACCTGGGAGGCAGTGACCATGAGATGGTCAAGTTCAGGATCCTGACACAAGGAAGAAAGGAGAGCAGCAGAATACGGACTCTGGACTTCAGAAAAGCAGACTTTGACTCCCTCAGGGAACTGATGGGCAGGATCCCCTGGGAGAGTAACATGAGGGGGAAAGGAGTCCAGGAGAGCTGGCTGTATTTTAAAGAATCCTTACTGAGGGTGCAGGAACAAACCATCGTGAAGTGCAGAAAGAATAGCAAATGTGGCAGGCGACCAGCTTGGCTTAACAGTGAAATCTTCGGTGAGCTTAAACTCAAAAAGGAAGCTTACAAGAAGTGGAAATTTGGACAGATGACTCAGGAGGAGTATAAAAATATTGCTAGAGCATGCAGGGGTGTAATCAGGGAGGCCAAGGCACAATTGGAGTTGCAGCTAGCAAGGGATGTGAAGGGTAACAAGAAGGGTTTCTACGGGTATGTTAGCAACAAGAAGAAGATCAGGAAAATGTGGGACCCTTATTGAATGGGGGAGGCAACATAGTGATGGATGGTGTGGAAAAAGCTGAAGTACTCAATGCTTTTTATGCCTCGGTCTTCACAGACAAGGTTAGCTCCCAGACTGCTGCACTGGGCAACACTGTATGGGGAGGAGGTGAGCAACCCTCAGTGATGAAAGAACAGGTTAAGGACTATTTAGAAAAGCTGGACATGCACAAGTCCATGGGTCCAGATCTAATGCATCCAAGGGTGCTGAGGGAGTTGGCTGATGTGATTGCAGAGCCATTGGCCATTTGAAAATTTGTGGGGACTGGGGGAGGTCCCAGACGACTGGAAAAAGGCAAATATAGTGCCCATATTTTAAAAAGGGGAAAAAGAGAACTCGAGGAACTACAGACCAGTCAGCCTCACTTCAGTCTTCGGCAAAATCATGGAGCAGGTACTCAAGGAATCCATTGGAGGGTAGCAATAGGATACAGAGGGACCTAAACAAATTAGAGGATTTGGCCAAAAGAAACCTGATAATGTTCAACAAGGACAAGTGCAGAGTCCTGCACTTAGGATGGAAGAATCCCATTCACTGTTACAGACTAGGGATCTAGTGGGTAGGCAGCAGTTCTGCAGAAAAGGACCTAGGGGTTACAGTGGACGAGAAACTGGATATAAGTCAACAGAGTGCCCTTGTTGCCAAGAAGGCTAATGGCATTTTGGGCTGTATAAGTATGGGCATTGCCAGGAGATCGAGGGACGTGATCATTCCCCTCTATTCGACATTGGTGAGGCCTCATCTGGAGTACTGTGTCCAGTTTTGGGCCCCACACTACAAGAAGGATGTGGAAAAATTGGAAAGAGTCCAGCAGAGGGCAACAAAAATGATTAGGGGGCTGGAGCACATGACTTATGAGGAGAGGCTGAGGGAACTGGTTTAGTCTGCAGAAGAGAAGAATGAGGGGGTGTAGCAGGTGGTTACCCGCTCCTGCCCTGAGGGGTTTAAAACAGCCCTGGAGGAGGGCTGTGGAAGGGCAAGATGCCTGGGCTGACTGGGAGGAAGTAGGCTCAGCTGGGGCCATGACCCAATCAGGGCCCAGCTGGCCCTATAAAGGCTTGAGTCAGGCGCTCAAGCAGACAGTCTCTCTCTGCGTTCAGAGAGAGATAAGGGCCTGGCTGTAGGGTGCTTAACCAGGTTTCTGGAGTGGAGCAGGGCTGGGGAAAGGCCAAGGGAGCCGGGGAGCTCCAGCCTAAGAAAGCCCCAGGCTGCAGGCCTGGTAAGGCCTATTAGGTACTGGGTTGCAGGGAGCAGCCTACGGGTAGCCAGAGGCAGCAAGTCCAAACCCCTTTGCCTGTGATGAGTGGCTTAGACACTACAGTCTGCCCCAGTGAATGTGGGCTAGATGAGGACTGGCAGCAGCCAAGACTGAGGCAAAGTGGGGATAGTGGGTGGGGGATCCCCTGGGTGGGAAGACCCTGAGATTGAGGGGTTACTGCCAAGGGGACAGCACCACAGAGAAAGGGGCACCGGGTCCTGGGAGGGGGGACACGGGGGCCAGTAGTAAGGCGGATCACCGGCCTGCAGAGGGCACTCCTGGCTGGAAAATGAACTAATTCCCAAGGACGACCAACAGGAGGTGTCGCAGGGGTGAGTCCACACCCTTACAGGGGGATTTGATAGCTGCTTTCAACTACCTGAAAGGGGGTTCCAAAGAAGATGGATTTAGACTGTTCTCAGATGACACAACAAGGAGTAATGGTCTCAAGTTGCAGTGGGGGAGGTTTCGGTTGGATATTAGGAAAAACTTTTTCATTAGGAGGGCGGTGAAGCACTGGAATGGGTTACTTAGGGAGGTGGCAGAATGTCCTTCCTTAGAGGTTTTTAAGGTCAGGCTCGACAAAGCCATGGCTGGGATGATTTAGTTGGGATTTGGTCCTGCTTTGAGCAGGGGGTTGGACTAGATGACCTCCTGAGGTCCCTTCCAACCCTGATATTCTATTAATTGAAGCCAACATTCTAGACCTGGCACAGTCTGGATGCAAGCCAGGACATGGAGCTGAAACTATTGTATTGGCACTGATGGATGATCTCTTCCTGTCAGTGAAGGGCAGACATCCATTCTCATTGTCCTGCAGCTCTCTGTAGCACCCAACACGGTTGGCCATGAGATAGGTGGCAGCTGTCCAGGATAAAGCACTAAAATGATTTGAGTCCTTCCTGGAGGAATGCACCCAATGAATAGTGATGGGAAACGGCAAATCCATCACTAGACCCCTGACTTGTGGAGTCCCACAAGGATCAATTCTCTTTCTGGTTCTTTGTAACATCTACATGCAGCCACTAGGTAAAGAGGTCTGACAACATAGCCTCAGATGCCAGCAACGTGTAGATGATATTCAGCTATATCTGTCCTTTACCATATATGACCACACTATTAGCATCAAGATGGCTCAGTGCTTGGATCAGATCAGATCATGGTTGAGGCTAAAACTGAACCTGAGCAACACAAAGATGCTGCTGCTAGGCAAAGGAAAGTATTTTGAATAGTTTGCAGCCAAAGTGCAGTCTCCTTTTGGTGAACAATACACACCCACACTTGGTCATTTCAGTCTGTGGTTTAGAAATGCTCTTGGATTCCCCACTGATGCTAAGCTCCCACATAGCAGCATGTGTGAGTAACACTTTTTAATCATCAACATCCTATTCTAGTGGACAATGACCTGACTTCAGTTATTCACAACTTCATCACCCTTGGCTGGATTACAGCAATGTGGTACACCTGGGTATGAAGCCTGTAGCATTTAGGAAAGTCCGAATAATACAAAATGCTGCAGCACCCGCCCCCCCCCACCCCAGTAACACAGGCTACTTCGAGTGCATCAGATTTGTCTTCCACTCACTATACCGACTTCCAGATAGAATATCAAATCAAGTTCACGGTCTCAGTCCTGGTCAGTGTGAAAGACAGAACTTTCTCAAGGGCCAGTCAGAAACTATGGAATGAACTCCCCCAAGTACTAAGGGCCATCACAAACCTCACCGCCTTCCAGTCCAAGTGCAAGGCACATTCATTCGACCTTGCTTTCTCTAACATAAATGCTTTGTATCTTGGATAGATGGGGGGGAGGGTTTTAGTTTTTATATATAAAATAAACAGCAATGGTGATGAATGAAGTCAAAGAATCTGTATAATCACGAATAGAATAGTGCTGCTATTTTGAGTTAGTTTTAAATACAATTGTTTTATATAAAAATGGTGGGGAGTAGAGCTTTAAAATATATCAGCAGCTGTTTCATTACAATTAGTGAACAGCTGGATCTTGTGAATTGGATGATTGTGCAACTGTTATACTATTATTCAGGGCTTGTCTTCAATACTGCACTACATCGGCACAGCTGCATCCAGGACCGCCAAGAGCGGGTTCGAGCCCCGGTGAAAAAATGTTTTCGGGCCCCCCAGCAAGGGCCCAAGTATAGAGCTATCCAAGCCTCTGAATAAAATGCATGAACTAAGAGGATTTGAAAGAGGACAGTTCATCAGCCAATCAGAACTGTGAGCTATGCACCCTTAAATTGTGTGTATATATAAGGGTACGTCTATACTTACTTCCTGGTCCGGATGTAAGCAATCGATCTTCTGGGATCGATCCCGGAAGTGCTTGCCGTTGACGCCGGTACTCCAGCTCAGCGAGAGGAGTACGCGGCATCGACGGGGGAGCCTGCCTGCCGCGTCTGGACCCGCGGTAAGTTCGGACTAAGGTACTTCAAATTCAGCTACGTTATTAACATAGCTGAATTTGCATACCTTAGTCCGAAGTGGGGGGTTAGTGTGGACCAGGCCTAAGGGGCAGTATAAAGCATCTGGGATTGGCAGCTGAGATGAGTGGTAGGGTTCAGGAAGCAGAAGATTCTAAAGACAGACAGACTATATGATAACTGAGGAAACTGGTAGAAGCTGGGAATTGGTTCAACCTGGGCTTAATTATGCCCAAATTTGGATTCAGGGCATAAAAGTTTAACAATTCTAACTCAGACTGGAACTGTTGGAAATGCATATTTACCATACAGGTGAATTTGATACCCCCTCAAAACCAGGTCCCTTTTAAGCTAATTAACACGTTCTGTATCAGAGGGGTAGCCGTGTTAGTCTGAATCTGTAAAAAGCAACAGAGAGTCCTGTGGCACCTTTAAGACTAACAGAAGTATTGGGAGCATAAGCTTTCGTGGGTAAGAACCTCACTTCTTCAGATGCAAGATGCATGTTCTGGAAAACTTTAAATTATTATTTATACTTTTCCAGTTATTAAAGTTCAAGAACCAGGTTCAACCTTCCTTCTGGGCATTTGCTATAACAAAAATTGTGTGTACACTAACAGAAAGTCCTAACCCTAGGAGAAACAGGTTACATATTGGACATAGCAGGTCAACCTAGAAAATATACGAATGTATTCATAAAAATATAGACTCCTTAAGTTTAACACTGCCATCGTGTAAGGAGATACCACCCCCATTAGCTTATCAGTAAGGAGATACCACCCCCATTTGATACCACCCCATTAGCGTGTAAGGCGATACCACCCCCACCAGGGACAAAGCTGGATTTGATGTTAGCGAGATACAGTTAGGATGATTTAGGCCCAAAATTTAAATGTTATAAGAACAAGCTATTGCAAACCCTAACAACTGGTAGGGATCTTTCAAAGATTGTTTACCCTCTAATTTAGGGTGACCGGATACCAAGTGTGAAAAATCAGGATGGGGGGTGGAAGGTAATAGGTGCCTATCTAAGCAAAAGCCCCAAATATCGGGACTGTCCCTATAAAATCGGGACATCTGGTCACCCTACTCTAATTCAAATTAAAACAGTCTGATGACAGCAATGTCCTTGGAAATAATAATCATGAAACCCACATCATGGTGTAACACTATGGAACCGTTCCCAAAAGTACTATTTGCTGTGGTGATATATCCAGGAATGATGATATCTAAAATAAGTGTACTCTGTCAGTCTGAAGATAAAGCAGATAACCTCAATTTTTCCCCCCTAGGTTCACATGTAACTGTACAGCCTACTCTGTATTTTAAACATTTACATTTCTAATTGTACCAGTTAACAATACAGTTTTGTACAGGTTAAGTAGCCCCTGGTACTATTGCAAAGGTAAAATATGTGCCTGCACAATTTTTTTTAAATTTTTTTAGAAGTAGAGGCATGCGGTCTCCTGGTTTTAGAATATGACTTCTTTTCCCCAGGAAATTCAATTACTGTGTTTCATATTTGTAACCAGAATTGAGTTCAGCTTGCCTTGTGAAATGTGCTTCATGTTCTTTATCGATTTAATCCCAGCAGGCTGTATCCTACAACTTACAGACCCACCGTGGAGCAATGCCACATGATTGCTCGGGAAAAGACGACATGAAGCAATGCAAAAATGTATTTCATCTCTGACAACATCCAGGTGGGGGTTGAGGTTCTTTGAGGAGGCACAATCTTGTGAAGTGTTTACACTCAGCCTGGCTGACTGATGAACAGAAGTCTTCTGGCTGCTGCTCTGACAGTCCCTTGGCTTTCATCAGCACAGTTAATAAAATAAACAAACAGACCAGAGGTTTTCATACTCTGCTAGTGAAGATGATGTGTCTGTAGCTGCTATACTGGAGTGTTTGATAACAGGTACCTAGGACAGGAGGAAGACAAAAGTGTGTGTACTGTAGAGCAGTAGATACCTCAAGTCTACATCCCAGCCTTCTGCTCTTCATTTGGAGTTTCTCACGCCACACAAAATTGATTCCGTCTTCCTGCTAAAGGTTTTCACAGCCTTTCCCTCCCCTCTTCCCAACACAAAAAGAAAGCAAAGCAACACTGAAAGGTTAGCAACTAGCATTGTAAAAGCCATTAAGAATCTGTAAGTAATTAATCTGTTCCTGAGGAAAAGGAAATAGCTTTCAGCTGACTGCATGTTATTACTTTGTTTTTTTTACACGACAACATTGTTTTTTACCCATCAAGTTGAAAGGCTCACCTAGGCTTTACTTTTCAAATACAAACAGAACTCCCAATAGTAGGATTTCCCCAAGTATTTAGAAATCAAAAAAAGGTAGGAATGTGGGCTGATGTTGTTCAAAAGTGCATATATTTTCTATGTCCAAAATAAAATAAAACACATTAAAATGTCAATATTGTATTTCCAATGGAAAATAATCACACAGAGCTCATACCGATAGCAGAGCTTGCTTTAGAAATTTTGGGCCTCTTGTTCCTTAAATCACTCCTTTTGCCAACCCAGATGCCCTCAAACATGTTCCCTTCTCTGCCTAATTAATGAGCTCACATACCATCGGACCTCTCAATCCCACAAAAAGGGACAAATCTACCATTAGAAACCCATTCTCAATCTGTACTGAAATCAAAAGGCATTTCACGTGGGCAGAATTTGGTACTTAGGGCCTGATCCAAAGCACACTGAAGTGAATGGAAATCTTTCCCTTGACTTGAGTTGGTTTTGGAGCAAGCCCATAATATAGACTACCCAGAAACTGGAAAAGTCCCCTTCTCCACTTTTTGTGGGTGCCAAAGCCAGCTGTGATTCCTACAATAGTCTCCACTGAAAAGTCAGCATTTACCAACAATTATTACACTGTGATATCTGAGACACTGCCGCTATTTCTCATTCTGTACCTACAAAGCTGCCGTATTTGTATGTGGTAACTTTTACTATGTGCTGACTTCTTAATAGTGACTGTTGTATGTATATACCTGAACATACATTGAACACACAAAAAAAGTACTCACAGAGATGTTTTTGTTTAATGTTCTGTCATGAGAATTGTGCCTTAAGGTTGACGTCAGAATTGTTTGTGATCTTAGCTTATTTCCATAAGTTTTCATATTGGGGGGTGGGGGGGACGGACGTATAGATCTGTTTAGGGATAGGGAACTTCTCTTGAATTGAACCGTACATGTAATTCAAGAAAGTGTTTCTAGTTTTATAATAACAGTAAGAGTAATGGCTATTAGGTAGAAAAATAACAAATCAAATGTTCCTTAAATTACAAGCTTTTTGGAGCAAAGATCCATAGGTGGGGTATTTAGCCTTACCCAAACATGCCTATATTGACTTAATAACAAGCCAGCGGTAAGATTCTCATAAGATTATTTTATTCTCATCTATCTTCCTCTATCGCTATCTCTTACTTTCACATTCTGTCTCCTTTAGGGTGACCAGACATCCCTATATTAGGGGGTTTGTCTTATATAGGCAACTATACCCCCACACCTCACCAAAAAAAAGTCCCAATTTTTTCACACTTGCTATCTGGTCACTCTAGTCTCCTTCCCGCCTACACTTAAAGTCATGAGCGCTTCTGTGATATTCCAACTTCTCCATCCTCAGCCAACCTTTTTTCTGACCTTCCAACATGTAACAACTTGTGAATGGACTTCCTCAAGAATAAAACCCCCATTACATTACCTTCTCCCTCCCACATCCCCTCCCACACACTATCCATCCATCCTGCCTGCCTAATGCCACCAATCAGTCAAGTTTATGTGAACATGCTCTTTTACCTCTCTGTTAAGACCCTTGTTTTAAAAAATGCTGAAGTGTTAAGTGAGACTGAATGACCATGATATGTGATCACAAGGACAGTTTTCTGGCAGGCAAGACCCTGGATTCTGGGTTCACCCTGCTGTGACGATGCTGCCCGTGGGAGCCAGCTGAGGTCACTCAATTAGGGTGAACTGCAAACAAAATGGGGCAGACAAACCCCAGAGGCTGGTGGATATTCCAATACTTAGATTCACCAAGCCAGCACAAAACAGCTTCTGTAGTACCTCACTGGTTATTCAGAAGTTCAAACAATGCAGTTCCCTTAAAGTGCCCAGCCTCAGGCCTCCGTCCAGACACACATCAGATATGATGATGATTACTGAAAATCTTATCTCATCATATAATAGAAAGGTTCTTCCAACCCCAAAGGATCAGCCACTTACCCAGGTCCAATTATAACTTAGGGTATGTCTACACTACGAGAGTAGTTCGATTTTACTTAAAGCGAATTTGTGGAACCGATATTACAAAGTCGAACGTGTGTATCCACACTAAGGACAGTAATTCGACTTTGTGAGTCCACACTAATGGGGCAAGCATCGACATTGGAAGGGGTACACTGTGGGTGGCTATCCCACAGTTCCCGCAGTCCCCACTGCCCATTGGAATTCTGGGTCGAGCCCCCAATGCCTGTTGGGGCAAAAAAATGTGTCGAGGGTGGTTTTAGGTAACTGTCATCATTCAACCCTCACTCCCGCCCTCCCTCCATGAAAGTGCCAGCGGGCAATCATTTCGCGCACTTTTCTGGTGATTGACAGCACGGACGCCACAGCACCGCGAGAATGGAGCCCGCTGTGACCATCGCTGCAGTTATGGCCGTTGTCAACACCTTGCGCCTTATCATGCACCTTTTTCAGAGGCAGATGCTGAGAAATCGGGTGAGGAGGCTATGGCAGCGCGGTGAGGACATTAAGTCTGAGAGTGGCACAGACCTCTCACAAAGCACGGGACCCCGCGCCGTGGACATCATGGTGGCAATGGGTCATGTTGATGCTGTGGAACGGCAATTCTGGGCCCGGGAAACAAGCACGGACTGGTGGGACCGCATAGTGCTGCAGGTCTGGGATGAATCACAATGGCTGCGAAACTTTCGGATGCGTAAGGGAACTTTCCAGGAAATTTGTGAGTTGCTGTCCCCTGCCCTGAAGTGCAAGGACTCTTGGATGCGAGCAGCCCTGACTGTCCAAAAATGAGTGGCCATAGCCCTCTGGAAGCTTGCAACGCCAGACAGCTACCGGTCAGTCGCCAATCAATTTGGAGTGGGCAAATCTACCGTGGGGGTTGCTGTGATGCAAGTAGCCAACGCAATCGTTGAGCTACTGCTCTCAAAGGTAGTGATCCTGGGAAACGTCCAGGTGATCATAGATGGCTGCGCTGCGATGGGATTCCCAAATTGTGGTCGGGCTATAGATGGAACTCACATCCCTATCCTGGGACCGAACCACCAGGCCAGCCAGTACATTAACCAAAAGGGCTACTTTTCAATGGTGCTGCAAGCACTGGTGGACCATAGCGGACGTTTTACCAACTTCAACGTCGGATGGCCGGGCAAGGTTCATGACGCTCGTGTTTTCAGGAACTCTGGTCTGTTTAGATGGCTGCAGGAAGGTATTTACTTCCCGAACCACAAAATAACTGTTGGGGATGTGGAGATGCCTATAGTGATCCTCGGGGACCCAGCCTACCCGCTAATGCCCTGGCTCATGAAGCCTATACAGGCGCCCTGGACAGTGAAAAAGAACTCTTCAACTACCGTCTGAGCAAGTGCAGAATGGTGGTGGAGTGTGCTTTTGGACGTCTGAAGGGGAGATGGAGAAGCTTACTGACTCGATCTGATCTCAGCGAAACCAATATCCCCATCGTTATTGCAGCTTGCTGTGTGCTCCACAATCTCTGTGAGAGCAAGGGGGAGACGTTTATGGCGGGGTGAGAGGTTGAGGCAAATCGCCTGGCTGCTGATTATGCCCAGCCAGACAGCCGTGTGATTAGAAGAGCCCAGCGGGACGCTCTGTGCATCTGGGAAGCTTTGAAAGCTAGGTTCCAGAGTGAGTGGGGTAACCTGTGACTATTACTTTTGTTTAAACAGAAGCTGAACCTGCCCCCGTTTGCCATGCTTTGCCAGGCAATGATACTGGAGTACCTGCTGCTAGCCTGGCGCAGAAAAGTTTCCTACCATGGAGGAGGCAATAAGGCCGCTCTCCCCAGGAACCTGATGCAAAGGCTTTCACATTACCTCTAGGAGAGCTTCCTGGAGATGTCCCAGGAGGATTTCTACTCTATCCCCAGACAGTATTTGGTCCTGCCATGCGGGCAGGGGACTGGACTCGATGACCTCTAGAGGTCCCTTCCAGTCCTATAATCTATGAATTATTAACAGACTTTTCCAGTAGCTGCACTGGCAAGGACTAAAAAGTTAAGCGCCAAGGGCAAACTAATCATTAAAAACCCATTGCTAACATACCATGCCTATTCCATTCAAAATAAATGTTTAAAACACTTACCTACTGATGTTTCCCCTGATTCACGGTCCGGGTTAGCACCTTGGGAGGGTTGGTAGGGGATCTCTGTAAGGATGATGAAGAGATCCTGGCTGTCGGGGAAATCAGCGTTGAAAGCGCTGTCGACTGCCTCATCCTCCTCATCTCCTTCCTCATCTTCCCCATCCGCGAACAGTTCCAAGGAAGTGGCCGTCGACAATACCCCATCGTCAGAGTCCACGGACAGTGGTGAGGTAGTGGTGGCAGCCGCACCTAGAATGGAATGCAGTGCCTCATAGAAATGGCATGTCTGGGGCTGGGATCCGGAGCATCCGTTTGACTCTTTGGTCTTCTCGTACGCTTGTCTCAGCTCCTTGATTTTCACGCGGCACTGCGTTGCATCCCGGCTGTATCCTCTCTCCGTCATGGCTTTTGAGATCTTCTCATAGATCTTCGCATTCCGTCTTTTCGATCGCAGCTCCATAAGCACGGACTCATCGCTCCACACAGCGATCAGATCCAAGACTTCCCGATCAGTCCTTGCTGGGGCCCTCTTTCTATTCAGCGATTGCATGGTCACCTCTGCTGGAGAGCTCTGCATCGTTGCCAGTGCTGCTGAGCTCGCCACGATGTCCAAACAGGAAATGAGATTCAAACTGCCCAGACAGGAAAAGGAATTCAAATTTTCCCGGGGCTTTTCCTGTGTGGCTGGTCAGAGCATCTGAGCTCGGACTGCTGTCCAGAGCGTCAACACAGAGGTACACTGTGGGATAGCTCCCAGAGCTATTAGCGTTGAATTCTGGCCACACTAACCCTAATTCGACATGGCCATGTCAAATTTAGCGCTACTCCCCTTGTCGGGGAGGAGTACAGAAATCGATTTAAAGAGACCTCTATGTCGAAATAAATAGCTTTGTTGTGTGGACTGGTGCAGGGTTAATTCGAATTAACGCTGCTAAATTCGACATAACCTCCTAGTGTAGACCAGGCCTTAGATCTTACCCAAAATACATGCTTATAGCCAATCCTTATTAACTAAACTAAAATGTATTAAAAAAGAAAAGAGAGAGTTGGTTAAAAGATCAATATACATACAGACTTGAATTCAATTCTTGAGGTTCAGATACATAGCAGAGATGAGTTTGTAGTTGCCAAAAGTCCTTTTAGAAATAGTCCATAGGTTATAGTCCAATGTCCATATTCAGGGTGACTTCAGTCAGTGACTGGGGATCTCAATCCTTATGGCTTAAGGTTTCCCCCTCTTGAAACCCAAAGCACATCTGAGATGAAGGAGGTTTTTATACATTTCCTGCAGTCTTTTGGCTTGAGAAAACAATAGGCTTAACTTTCCTTCTCCTAAACATCATCGCAATAAGCACAGGGTAATTTATCCATTAAACAGTTCAGATACAGGTTACCACAACCTTCAAAGAGACATATAGACAATAATACTATTTCACTCAAGTATCTTCCTAAATATTACTACTCCTTTTTTGATCTTTGAATCAAAGCTATAGCAATAGACAAGACTTGTTTGTTTACATCACAAGACCTGAGCAAACATCTACCCTTCTACCTCTAACAATGCAGACTTGCATTTCAAAGCTCTATTTATTTACATATCTTCCTAACCAGTCTCTAAAGTTCGACCATGGGTCAGGTCAGTCTGTGAGTTAATTAACTCTTTCCGGCCCTGTCACCTTTCAATGAGATATTATATTAGACTCATAACGTCACACCTGCAAAATCCAAAACATGTAGTCCTTCTAACAACTATTCTAAACAGCTAGGAACGGTGCTGATAGGCTGTGATGCAGTTGCCAGAGGATTTGTATGTGTGTGTGCAGTTCTTACATTGTTGATATGATACAGGGGCTTTCATGAAAAACTGTTCCATGGCTGCTTTCCCTCGAGTAATTTACTAAAACTTCATAAGTAACTTGTAGACTTCAGTACTGCAGCCCTTATTCTGTGTGAAAGTAGCCCCAGAAATCCATGAGATTAAAAACATAAACTAGTCACAACAATTGATTAATAATATACCTCTTTCTCTACTTGCAGTTTTCATCACAGAATGCATTAATCTTATGCCATTTTCAGGTTTTGATATCATCTGGGTCTGAGGAAAGAGAACAAAGCCTATGAAGCACAGCAATATTGTGATAAGTCACTCTTGTTCAAAGTGCTTTTGCAATGAAACAAGACAACCTCATCATTGCCATGAATATTGACAAAAGGTCCAGCAATGATTTCTTTTTCTGACAAATACCAAAATGAGAAAGGGAAACGATATTCAATGTACTCAGCAGATTGTATATTCATCAGCTATTCCCTACCCTCAATTAGAAGAGAGAGACAGTGGTGTAAAAGCCTATATATAGGGGCAACACCCTAAAAGAACAAAGCCAGCTAAAGCAGTCAGTGCCGCTGAGGTGGAAAACCTGCTGCAAAATACATTCCAAGCTTCGGCACTTCAATAACTATTCATCTGTGTCACAGTAGCTCTGAATATGCTAATTAGGTCAGTAATGCCACAATCAAAAAAATCCACTAATACCTTCTATGTTCTGCTGTCTTTCAAGGATGCCATTTACCGCTGCTCCATTGTCATATTCCTGGGTGCAATCCAGACCAGTGAGGGTTTGGGTCACCATCTGCTTTGTAACCTTGGGTGCCTCACAATGTTTTCTTGTTGTAGCTCCTAACCTGGGCCACACAACCAGCCTACCCTGAGGCTAGGTCTACACTACCCGCCTGAATCGGGGGGTAGAAATCGACCTCTCGGTGATCGATTTATCGCGACCCGTCGGGACGCGACAATCGATCCCCGAATCGGCGCTCTTACTCCACCAGCGGAGGTGGGAGTAAGCGCCGCCGACAGAAAGCCGCAGAAGTCAATTTTGCCGCCGTCCTCACAGCGGGGTAAGTCGGCTGCGATACGTCGAATTCAGCTACGCTATTCACGTAGCTGAATTTGCGTATCTTAAATCGACTCCCCCCTGTAGTGTAGATGTACCCTCAGTGTCTGTGTGCTAGACAGCCCTGGTTCAGCAGCTCTGACCCCAGCAGCCTGTCTACAGCCCTGATTTGGCTTCCACTACTTGCAGGGTGACCCCAACACACTCCCAGTCCCGAACTTCCCCAGACCCATGTGCTCTGATATGTCGAGCCCTCTCCTGCAACATTCACAGGAATAATGAGATTCATTTGCTCCTTCAAGGAGACAAAACACACCAGTTTGCCACCTGAATTGAAGTTGACATTCACTTTACTACAAATGCAGCACTGTTGATTTAGATTAATAGTGGAACTAGTTTAACAACACAAGAAGATAGTATTTTAAGTGTGTTCAAGTACAAGAGATAAAGTGAGAAATGGTTAGAAGCACATCAAAGCACACATCTGAAAATCTAAAACGTAATCTAACAAGTTTTGATTCAAGGCTTTGTTCAAGATGGCCTTTCTCACCCACAATCTTCCAGGAAGATGGTGGCTGACCCTCTCCTCAGTCAGGGTCTCTTCCAGAGGCCCAAAGGTGTGGCTGCCTTTGTCTTCTTAGGTGAAAGAGATAAATTGTGGTTCTCCATCCCCTTTTATAGTCCATTGAACCTTTGAAGTGGATGCTTCTGAAGGTTACCCCTCCAAGTAAAGTTTATTCAGACTGTGAGGAAGGCAACATAGAGTCTGGTGGTGAAGAAAGCTCCATGCTCTTTCTTCCCCCGCTTGTGTTTGCTGAAATGCAAATTGTTCTGTTTCCTGCTATCTCGTCCCCCTACTGTCTTGATAATCGACACTGCAATTCAACACCCGCAGCTGGCCCGTGCCAGCTGACTCAGGCTTGTAGGGCTCGGACTAAGGGGCTGTTTAACTGTGGTGTTAACTGTAGACATTCGGGTTTGGGCTGAAGCCCAGGCTCTAGGACCCTGTGAGAGGGGAGAGTCCCAGAGCTCAGGCTGCAACCTGAACCGGAATGTCTATACCAACATTAAACAGCACCTTACCCTGAGCCCTGTGAGCTTGAGTCAGTTGGCATGGGCCAAACACAAACACGGGTGTCTAACTGCAGTGTAGACATACTCTTAGACTTCCCCTTCTCTGATCACGGTCTTATTCTTATGACATTGATAACTATCTAATGAGTCCATTAACGCAGTTCTTCTGTGTCTTATCATAACTGTATCTCAGCAACTGAACAAGACTGAAACATTTTCCATCTACATCTATCAACATCTGACCTCTCTATAGTTCTCATTCTCTTCTTCCCTTTACTACCCCAGCCAATGTGTATGTGTGTAGTGCATGTTTGTCTAGTGAGGGGAACCTACATAGAATCATAGAAATGTAGGATTGGGAGGGACCTCGAGAGGTTGTCTAGTCCAGTCCCCTGCACTTATGGCAGGATTAAGTATTATCTAGACCATCCCTGACAGGTGTTTGTCTAACCTGCTCTTAACAAATTCAACAGTGATGGAGATTCCACAACCTCCCTAGGCAATTTACATGTATTGGTGTGTGTGAGTTGTGAGCAGCCTGTCTGTATGTGCATGGGAAGGAGTCTGCCTTCATGGGGCAGTCTGTGTCCTGAGTTCTAGGTATCCCTGACACAAGGTAACTTTTAGCTTAAGGGCCCAGTGATTTCAGTGTTCTTTGTGGCTATCAGCTTTTCAACTCAATACCAAAAAAGGACAGAAATTTTCTATTGAGCAGCTACGAAGTTTCCCCTATGCCAGTGGTTCTCAAACTGTGGGTTGGGACCCCAAAGTGGGTTGTGACCCCATTTTAATGGGATCGCCAGGGCTGGCTTAGACTTGCTGGGGCTCAGGGCTGAAATCCAAGCCCCCCGCCCAGGGCCGAAGCTGAAGCCTGAGGGCTTCAGCCCCCTGGGCAGCAGGGCTCAGGTTACAGGCCCCCTGCCTGGGCTGAAGCCTTTGGGTTTCAGCTTTGACCCCTTCCTTACCCAGGGCAGTGGGGCTCGGGCTTTGGCTTTGGCTCCCCTACCCAGGGCAGTGGGAATCTGGCAGACTCAGGCTTTGGTCCCCCCTGCTGGAATCATGTAGTAATTTTTGTTGTCAGAAGGGGATTGCGGTGCAATGAAGTTTGAGAACCCCAGCCCTGTGTTAAAGATGGATTCCCCAGTGCAGAGGGCACTGCAGAAAAGCTCACAGAGCCTCAAGATGTCTTCACCTTTTTAAATCATCCTTAAGCAACTTGGGGTACATCTACACTACAGCGGGGAGTCGATTTAAGATACGCAAATTCAGCTACGTGAATAGCGTAGCTGAATTCGACGTATTACAGCCGACTTACCCCGTTGTGAGGACGGCGGCAAAATCGACTTCTGCCGCTTTTTGTCGGCGGCGCTTACTACCACCTCCGCTGGTGGAGTTAGAGCGCCGATTCGGGGATCGATTGTCGCGTCCCGACGGGACGCGATAAATCGATCCCCGAGAGGTCGATTTCTACCCGCCGATTCAGGCGGGTAGTATAGACCAGGCCTTTGAAGTATGATGCCCACTCTCTTCCTCATTCCCTCCTGCTAGGAAACCCAGGCCAATAGAGGGCTCCCTAGGAGGATGCAGGAGCACAATCCCTTTGTGGGGTGGCGGAAGACCCACATGCAAAATGTGTCTCCTGAGATCCAAAGGAGTAAAAGCTGGTATATGTTGGTGTACATTATATTCACTTGAAAGGAACTATTCCATTTCATGAATCCTATTCAGGGCTAGACTATTTTAGATGGATCCAAGTAATTTACACTGCACATTCCTGTATAATTCATATTGATTTTAATAACCTATTTTCAGACCCCACTTCTAGGGTATATTTAAACACAGTATTATTCACAAATGAAACGTTAGCTTTACATTTACAGTCACAACAGGAATATCTGCAGAAGGATGAATTCCAAGCCAGTGCACCGGTTCCTAGAAACATTTTTAAGGGATATAATGTTCTATTAACCAGTGAAAAGAGGGTAGTACACAATAGGACAAAGGATGAAATTTCTGAAGGCTTCAGAAGGGCTCTGCTCCTCCTTTGAGTGTAAAACTGGAAGCTGAAAACTCAACCTTTAATCAGGTAATTACAGTGCGTTCTAATCTTAATTCTCTTTCATTCTTCCTTTGACAGATTACATACATAAATAAATCTGGTAAATTACCTGTGAATCTGATTAAAGATCAGACAGGTTCAGCATACGTAGCAGTACTTGTACTTTATAAAAAGGGGGAAATAATGTATTTGATGAAGGAAGTAATTTGAAATCAGGTCTTTTAGCAATATTACTTTGATCTGTTTGTATCTGAGTCCACTTTCCATTTTCTTGATAAATTAAAACTGTATTTTATATCAGAGAAAGAAGGAAATTGATGTGCTTACTAACTTTGAAAAAATCTTGTAAATGTATATGACCCTGAACAAAATTTCTGGCCAAAATAGACGAAATGATGGGGTATTGATTTTTGGTTCAAAATCTAAGAGTTTTAAATAAATTTGTAGAGGAGCCTATCATTATTTTACAGGTCTTTCTTATGAGTGGCGAGGGTATTTTGTTTTGTTTTGTGATTTGTTTTCTGTTGTTCTTTGTTAATGGAGTAAAAGAATTCAAAGGAACAAAAGACCATATAAGGTCTACTTATTTTTTAATTATTTTGTTTTTAAAAAACTTGAAACCATGTGGAATCTTCAAGCTGTGGAATTGTTCCCTATGTAACCACATGATCATCTGCTTTGTTTCTTTGTCACACTCACGCGTTACATCTTGGCTAAAATTAGATTGTAAATTTTTTGGGGTGGGGAGCATCACTTGCCATGTGTTTGTACAGCACCCAGTGCTGTAGGGTCTTGACTTTAACTGGGGCTCCAAGTGCTACCACAATAATACAAATAATAAATAATAATACTATTTGTACATACAGTAGATTTAAAATTATTTCTAAAATGTAATTAGCTGCCCTGTATCTGTTTCACAGTTAAAGAAGCCAAACCAGCTAAGAATGTTATTCAAAGTCCTTGTTTAAGGTATGATCCACCTCTCCGTGAAATGAATAGGAGTCTTTATAATGACTTCAGTGAGAGTTAGATTGAAACGTTGGTGATGTAAAAGGTTGTTTGAATTCTTTTAGTCTAAGTGGTTGGGGATCTCGGCCATCTCCCCAGGACCAAAAAAAGCATATAGAACTCTCAAATGACTATCTTCGGGTTTGGCTCTTAAGAAAGTGTGTCTAGGCATGGATTCAGCTGTTAGATAGTAATATCATAGCAGAAAACCTAGGGTAGAAGTAATAAGCAATGGGCTGGAATCAGATTTATTTTTGAACCTCAAGTAGAAACTCCTGAATAATAAGCTAGAATTCCTTTTACCTTATTCTTCAATTCTCAATATTATGATGCTTAGATTCATCCAGAAGAGGAGGATATGAGACACAAAAGACCTTATCCAATGCCCACTAAAGTCAAATGGAAGTCTTGGCAAGATCAGGACATAAGTCTTGATTTATTTTCTGCTGTTGAAAGAGCAAGGATCTATAATGCAGAGAGGACGCATGTTTGCCCAAGGATAAATATGTTCTGTATGAATTCCATGGAACTACTCACTTACACCTGTGTTTCCAGTATCAGCATCTTAGTCCCTAACCCTGCAGTCAGATCCATGTAGGTAAGGGGTTTTTTTGTTTAAGAAAAAAATCAGACTTGGAACCTGGTATGTTGCTGTTTTATAACATAATGCAACAAAAGCAAGAAAGTTAATGGTAAGTTCCTTTTCCCTTTCATGTGATGAATGGCTTAGCAACCTGAAGTGAAGAGACTCAGGACATTCAGTGATGTATCAAAAACCAGCAACACAATGCATTTGGTCATACAATAACTTTTCACTTGTAATTGCAGTATTCTATTGAGACTGATTTTTAAAGAAGTTGAAAATCATCATGTTGTCGCTAATTCCTCCTGCTCTGCTTTCAGAGCTTCGAAGTTCTATGAAGGACATTATCAGTGTCATTTGCCTTTTTTCCATACATTTATATTTTAAGTATACCTGGTGCTCATCCCAAACGAAGGACTGATAACACTTGCAAGAGCCAGGCATAAATTAAGTTTTCTTGAATAATTCTGCCAATGCACTTTAATCCTAGTCTGCAATATCCCAGTTATTTCAGGTATCCTCAAAGAGAGGAGCAGTCATATGGAAATCTGAGTACCAAATGCAATGTCAGCTGATAACAGAAGTGGGCTGCAGATTTAGCATTAAATTGTGCGACATATTATGCCCAGGCATTTGAATCCCTTAGGGAATTCCCCGCATGGAGAGTTAATTGGAGACAGACTCACTGTGGAGGTCCTAAGGGTATTGTCTCTAATTAAGTGAAAATCAGATATTAGTGTGCTTCTGGGCCCTGTCTGCAGTAGAAAGATGTGCCCACACACATCGATATACTTACACCAGTGCAAATCCCTAATGTTGACCACATGGCACAACTTAATCCTGAAGTCAGCTTGGAGGCGGAGTAAATTCAAGTGGTGCAATGCACCACTTTCCTTGTCTATGCTAGGAGTTTGTATCGGTGCAGCTACTCTGGTTACCAGCCACTGATACCTGAATTGGGGCTAGACAAAGCAATAGACTGCATTCCACTGTCATTGTTTATGCCCTCACTTCATTGGCAGTTTTATCTAGAAATCGCCGGATTAAGTTTTGACAGGCAGTTAATAAAGATCCAGATAAACTGCAGCTAAACGCATCTGATCAGCCCTGGTGTCTTCAAAACAAAGCTTTTCTGATGTGGTCAGCTATATCTAGTAGATGCATGGCCATACAGGCTAACATGTACATTCTTTAATGAATCCTACTCACAATACTGTTTGTACTGCATCCTCATCTATGAAAATCCCTGGTCTGGCCACATCCAGCACTGTGGGTACAATTTTTAATTCATTAAGCCCATCATGTATTATATCTGGTGTTTCTTAGGCAAAGTACCATAGGTAAATACAGAGGCACAAGAGTAGTGCTTTTTCATGGAGAGAAACAGGTGCTTCCTACAGAAGCTAATGCTACTAGGATTCCAGCAAAGCAGTGAACGCCTTGGATGTGTTCACTGACTGCTGCTTGTCTTTGATATCAGAAAGAAGGGGATGTATCGATAGACTCGCTAATGACCATACTGCCTCCAGTTGCAATTTGCCTTATATGCCCTGCTTTTTCCTTCACTGCCAGAATGGAATTGAAATGATGATCTCGGTGAGAAAAGCCTCAGATGTTAATTAGCCCACAATTTGAAGGTGCCCAAACATTTCATTCATCTCGGTTCCTTTTTAATTTTATTCCTTTCATACTTCTTGGTCCCTAAGTCAATCCCAAAAGGTAAAATGTGGCTGCTGGTTTACATGATCACTTCTGTGCTTCTAAATCAGCATGGATGCATACCAGCAAACTAGCTACTGCTTATCTTTAATTACCCGACTGGTCTTTATTTTGGTAGTGGCAGCCCCGTAAAGCTAGATATCCATAAGCAAGCCCCATAAGCCAAAGGGATTTTCACCTCCTCAGATTGACTCAGCATTTGTTGCTGCATTTGTTGCTGTTGTTCAAGCAGGCCCCAGCTATTTAATTGTGCTTTCTCTGAAAATGGAAAGGAGCTGGCATTCTACGTGTGTCAAACAAAATAACATCTTTGAGTGAACTATATTAGCGCTTTGCTGAGAGCAGGAATGCTGAGTTTAAAGAACACGTTACTTCACTTGTCCTATATCCGGGAAAAAGAGAGTTAAAGAAACTAAAATATAGAAAAAGAAGCTGGTGTCTTCAACCATCTAACCTGAAGCATATTATATTTTCAAACAGCTAAGGCTCAGCTTGCTGCAAGTAAAGGTTGAATATATTTAAGCAAATTATTAGATGCAATTGATGGAAAATTTACAAAATGATACAAGGTCTCTTTCCCCACAATATCTGAGTCAAGGTGTGGTTCTCAACCTATTTTACCATTCTGGGTCACATATGCAGCCCACAGTGTGTTATGTGGGCTGCATCCAATACTACCTGTTTGGCCCTGAGCCATGTCACATGGGACGCAGCTGTGTGCTGATTAGACTTCAAGAGGCCCATGGGCCACAGGTTGAGCACCATACAGAGTGTTAGGAAAGTATACAACCAGGCTTGTGATGTTGACATTAGCATCTTCCTGTTCCTTGTATTCCATAGTGCAACTGGTTTTTCGAGATGCTGAGATTTTGTTTCTAAGCCTTTAACAGACAGTGTAATTGAATTTAGCTTCTTTTCCCATTTGAGTCAAAGAAGGAGACAAGGATTTATTGTTATTTAATCCAGCAATATTTTCATTATCAGAGATCCCTTCGGAATCCCCTGGTGGTATGATTTACAGGAGAAGCTGTTTTCTAAGACATGGCAGATGAATTTCCTCTCCCTTACACTGATATAAATCAGGAGAAACTGAAATCAATGGAGTTACGCTGGTATGAAAGCAGTATGAGTGAGAGAAGAATGCAACCCCACCATTCCCTTCTTGAGCTGCTAAATGGGGAGGATGGTGTGTACAGTAAGAACTAGTCCATAAGAAACTGTACAGGGACTTTAATCCCAAACATTGTTTGCTGTTTGTTTTTGTGGAGTGCAGCTGGACATCCGAATCCCCAGGAATTATAAAAAAAACAGATCCAAATAAAAAACATTATAACACGGCTGATGAGGGATTGAGAGGAGTGGGGGAGCGAGTAAGTACCCCTTGCCTCATACTCCGTAGATACTACTGGTGACATCTGCCATATTTAATCTCAAAGCTCTTGTTATAGTATTATCTTTTTCCCCCTTTGAAAAAACATGCAGAAATAAAATCTCAAAATTGCATTAAGTTTAGCAAATTGCCAGCAGAAAAGGGTTTTTTACATAATATTGGAAGATCTCCCCAAAGGGCAGGACAAGACTCCAACTGTCAGTGGACTATTTAATTCTTCTTAAACTAAGAGAGAAGCTCTCACTGTTTCTTGTGGGCTTGGATTCTCCTATCCCGTTCTCTTCCTCTGAATCAGGTTCCACTGATCACTGCAAAAGAGACCAACATTTTGGCTGTATTTGGGATGTTTTCTAAAAAAAATTCCCACCATTGAGAATATCTCCACAGAGATGATCTGGAAAGTCTGGTTTTATGTACTTATTTGTTTATTTATGTTTGTAATGGAATGTTCTACAGTTTGTTGCATACGATCAGACCACTGTACCTGCAGAGAGCCCACTGAAATCAAGCAGCAGTCTGAATCTGGGTCATATTTAGAATACTCAACAATATCAAAATTCTGGCCACGCGCCTATCTCATAGCTTGAATGTTGTGTTTGCTGTTATTATTTTTATTAAGATATATTCCATATAATTCTGTACATTTATAGGCTGCCAAGATTTTCCATGAAATTCTAAGCTTCTGTTACATTCTCAGGTAGGAAACCAGAGAGCCAATGAAAACAAAATATGGAGTTTTGCTCTGCATGCTCTAAAACCAATACCTAGGCTACGATTTTGTCATGGATATGTTTAATCAAAGTCAGGGACAGGTCACAGGCAATAAACAAAAAAATCACAGAAGCCGTGACCTGTCCCTGACTTTGACTAAATATATCCATGACAAAATGAGGAGGAGGAGGGTCCAGCACCCTGCTCCCCCGCCCTGTAGTGGCTGGGAGCTGCAGGAACCCTTTTGCCCAGGGGCTAAGTGGGTCCCCCCACCGCCCTGTGGGGCTGGGAGCTGTGGGGGGTGCCCACAGCCTGCAGGGGGTGCCCACAGCCACAGGAGATCTGGGGGGCCCTGCCAGTGGTGGAGGCTGGGAAGCTGCAGGGGCCCCCCACCCAGGGCCGGAGCAACCCATTAGGCAACCTAGGCAGTCACCTAGGGCACTACAATTTGGGGGGCGGTGGTATTTTGGCGGCGGGACCTTCCGCCGCCTCTGTGGGGGGCGGCATTTCGAGGCGGGACCTTCCGCCGCCTAGGGCGGCAGAAAAGCTGGTGGCGCTCCTGCTTAACAAGACTGAACATCTAAACTTTTTGTGATTGCTAGTGAAAACAGCTGCTGGGGGCCCCCCCATCCCCAGGTCCCTCTCTCGCCGCTGGCAGCCAGTCAGTTGCAGGGGGGTCCTGCCACCCGCAGCTGCTAGGCAGCGGCTGGTCAGCTGCAGGGGACCCCAATGTCATGGAGGTCACTGGAAGTCATGGATTCTGTGAATCCCGTGACCTCTGTGACATAATCTTAGCCGTACCAATACCTCTTGTTAATATGCAATTGTGTTGCAGATTATAGCAAGCTGTCAAAGTCACTCCTGCTGCCCTTCAATGTTTTAAATGCTTTCCACTAAGATCTGAGCAATCTGACTTGTCAAAATCAATCAACGCATGATTTATTTCACAGACTGGTTCAAGCATTTTTCTTCACTCTTCTAAAAAGAGAAGAATGCACTTTTCTTTCTTTCTTTTTTTTTTTTTTTTTTGCTTTTTCACTGCCAACTTTTCCTTAAACATCTGCTTAACATTTTAAAGAATTGTACACTGTCATTGTGTGCAGTTATCAATCTTTGACTGAGCAGCCTCATGTCAAACAGAGTGACAGGTGACAGATTCACTTCCCACACCCGGACAGTGTTACGAAGCACAACACCCCCACTGAAGATTGACAGCTGCTTTAATTTACAAAACCAAAGTCCTACTCAGACTGATTTGTACCAACACACCAGGGAAGAGTTGGGCAAATGCTCCTATTCAGACTTATATCCAAATGGCAGATGATAAAAGCAGTTAGGTTATCAGATTTTTCTCATTGTAAGCAACTGTCTGATTGACATATAGAGTTCATAGAGCTGTTAACAAGCATTTCCATAAACTTATTTTAGGCCTATAAGAATATCTGTGCTTATCTATTCTTAACAAGCCTCATCAGTTACCTTTGCCTAGTAGTTGTGCAACACTCCCACTTCTTACCATTTGTGACAGTGAAGAATTAAAGTTTATCTTCAGATACAGCACAGTAGGTAATGGGCCTCCTAGGTTTAATGGTCAAGTGGGAAGAAGTCAGTTTATTTAAGACAGTGATTCTCAAACTGGCTTGCTGCCTTCCTAAAATGTATCTGGAAGATCTCAGGGATCGGCACCATCCCCGGGCTAGTCATTGAGAAACACTGATCTAAGATGTTCTTTGATGAATTATGGATTCTTTCTGGAGTCTAAATAACCATCTTCAGGTGACTGGCCACATCAGCGGCCAAACAAGGCCTAATCCTTCAGCTTCTACTGAAGAGCTGTCCCAATGGTCCTGTTCAGATGAGGAGGATTTGCAGGGTCAAGCCCTTTGTCAATAGCTTTTCACCTAACAATTGGCTCTGCTGATGTGATTTTCACTTTACTGGATGAAATCATTATGGGCTTCTGATGAGATTGAAAAAAGTTCCGCTGGAGAAAACCTAGGGAGGGAGCTAATCATAGAATCATAGAATATCAGGGTTGGAAGGGACCTCAGGAGGTCATCTAGTCCAACCCCCTGCTCAAAGCAGGACCAATAGGGTTACATTATGTCCAAGAAAGCTATTAAAATTAAACACTGGGATATATAAAAACACTGGATCCATTTTCTCCCCCAGTGTATAGTTCTTGATCTTTTCATTTCATTTAGGGCTAGATTCTGCCACCCTTACCCTCACTTAGTACCTCAGTCCATATGTAGTCCCATGAAAGCCAATAGTAGTTCTCAGAAAATAAGGTACTACTCAGTGTCAATAAGAGTGGCAGAATCTAGACTTTAATTAGCATTTTATAGCTATTGATCTGGAGAAACGGCTTGTAATGTGGAAAAATTAAAAAAATATTTTGAATTGACGTTTTCAAAGCAGTCAGACTGATTTGATTGTCTGCAGTGATTTCCTGCCTCATCCCCCCTCTCCCCTACATTTTTAACAAAAGAAGTCTCTAGCTTTTCCTTCACTTCTTACGGTAAGATTATCTATGCATTTTCTGAAAGAGACAGAATGTTGATACACTAAGTAAAATAAATGGATGATCTAATGAGGAATATGGCATGAAGAAAACATGAATGGGAATGATTGAATATGGATGGGTTGTATGTTGCTTATTGATAAACACAACAAGAACAGTTGCACATAGAGATATAAGTGAAACAGATTGTGTGCCATGTACAGGTTTTAATTTCCTGAGAACAATGCTATCTGTCCAGGGCCGGCTCCAGGCACCAGCTGAGCAAGCTGGTGCTTGGGGCGGCAGATTGTTCGAGGCGGCATTCTACCCAACCCTAGGGCGGCACGGCCGCTTTCTTTGTTGTTGTTTTGTTTTGGTTTTGGTTTTGTTCTTGTTCCGCTCCGGCCACCCTGTAGGGCGGCGGCGCGGAGAACCAGAGCGCCCTTCAGGGCAGTCCTCTTCCTTCCCTCCCCGCCGACCGGAGCGGAGCCCTCGCGGCAGGCGGCAGGAGGCGGCGCAGCGGGAGGGGCCGCGTGGCAGCACCCCTGCTGTAGCCCTGGCCGCCCCCTTCTCTCTCTCTCTCGCCCGCCCCCTCCTTTTCCCCCCCCCCCCCCCCCCCCTGCCGGTCCCCCTGCACCTGCGCTCCGGTCGCGCCGCCCCGTTTTTTTTTCTTGGGGCAGCCAAAAAGCCAGAGCCGGCCCTGTATCTGTCTATACTCATGTATGCAACACTGATGTCAAAAAGCTTTGAGAAATTCCAGAAGTCTTTCCCAGTATCACTGGGATTTGCGATTCTTCAATAAGATATCAGGATTGTTGGGGGAAAAACAAACCCATTCAGATCAGTTAATTTGTGCCCAGAGCTATTAGGCTGCATCATTTTTGTTTTGACTGAACCTGATTGCATTTAAATCACTAAATGAATGCAAAGCACCACAATCCATTATCTCTGAATGAATCCACTGCAAATATGTTTTAATTAAATTATAAGGAGATTAGAATATTTTAGTGACAGTATAATTATTATGCCTAGATATTTAGCACGTGCTCTCTGGGGAGTAAAGAAGAAGGTGTAAAAAAACAAAACAGAAACTTCCATTGCTATGTGCTCAAAAAGAATGACTAAATGAAATGAGAATGTTGATCATTTGAATAACTTTATGCAGCTCACATTATGAAAATGAAATTTCAGATAAATTCTGTACAAAAGCTGAAAAATAAGAATAAAAAAATCTTACTTCTTGGCACTTGCGTTCACTTCTGCCTACTGATGAGTTATAGCATTAACATTTTGGAGATTTTCAAAAGTTGCTAAAGGATTTTGGAGAACAAGTCTACCTGAAAGTCAGCTTGTACTCCTAAATCCTGTGGGTGTTTTTGAAAATCTGCACCTCTATTGATAATACACAGCACCTTCACAATAGGGGCCCAATCCAGCTCCCACTGAAGTCAATGAAAAGGCTCACACTGACTTCAGTGGGTGTTGGATTGTGTCCTTTGGCAATGTCCCTGCTATGGTTCACTGCATATTGGGGCACTCAGAGGACCTTCAGGGGTCATGCTAAAGCACTTTAGGGGCTGAGTACTCCAAGAGAGTGGTGCTGAGGTGTAATTTAGGGGCTGGGTGCCGAGTCAACATCTTCAGAGTCCCTTGTGTGCTTAGCCAGGTCGTATGACAGTCGTAGAATCATAAGCCTGGAAAGGACCTTGGGGGATATATAAGAGGTTATCTAGTCCAGTCCACGGCACTCAAGGCAGAACTAAGTATTATCAGGTGTTTGTCCAAACTGCTCTTAAAAATCCGCAATGACGGAGATTCCACAACCTCCCTAGGCAATTTATTCCAGTGCTTAACCACTCTGACAGTTAGGAAGTTTTTTCTAATGTCCAACCTAAACCACCCTTGCTGCAATTTAAGCCCATTGCTTCTTGCCCTATCCTTAGAGGTTAAGAAGAACAATTCTTCTCACTCCTCCTTGTAACAACCTTTTATGTACTTGAAAACTGTACATGTCCCCTCTCAGTCTTCTCTTTTCCAGACTAAACAAACCCAAGTTTTTCAATCTTCCCTCATAGGTCATGTTTTCTAGACCTTTAATCATTTTTGTTGCTCTTCTCTGCACTTTCTCAAATTTGTCCACATCTTTCCTGAAACGTGGCACCCAGAACTGGACACAATACTCCAGTTGAGGCCTAATCAGCGCAGAGTAGAGCAGAAGAATTATTTCTTGTGTGCTGTTTACAGCATTCCTGCTAATATATCCCAGAATGATGTTTGCTTTTTTTGCAACAGTGTTACACTGTTGACTTATATTTAGCTTGTGGTCCACTATGACCCTTAGATCCTTTTCTGCAGTATTCCTTCCTAGGCAGTCATTTCACATTTTGTATGTGTGCAACTGATTGTTCCTTCCTAAGTGGAGTACTTTGCATTTGTCCTTATTTAATTTAATCCTATTTACTTCAGACCATTTCTCCAGTTTGTCCAGATCATTTTGAATTTTAATCCTACTCTCCAAAGCACTTGCAGCCCCTCCCAGCTTGGTATTGGCCACAAACTCTCTATGCCATTATCTAAATCACTGATGAAGATATTAAACAGAACTGGACCGAGAACTGATCCCTGCGGGACCTCAGTATGCCTGTGAGCTACTGATAACTATTCTCTGGGAACGGTTTTCCAACCAGTTATGCACCCACCTTATAGTAGCTCCATCTAGGTTGCATTTCCCTAGTTTGTTTATGAGTTCGGGCAAGAGTATCAAAAGCTTTATTAAAGTCAAGATATGCCATGTCTACTGCTTCCCCCCATCCACAAGGCTTGTTATCCTGTCAAAGAAATCTATCAGGTTGGTTTGACATGATTTGTTCTTGACAAATCCATGCTCACTGTTACTTATCACCTTATTATCAGTCATGTCAGAGGCACGTCTAAACTAGGAAGTGCAAAGTAAGTCACTCAGGCACTAGCCACTCATTGGTTATTCTGAACATTGCATACCCAGGAACCCCACAACAAAGTGATTATAAAACATCCAAAGCATACAGTAGAACCTGAGTGAGAGAGAAAGTTTCAAACAGACAGAGAACGAGCAGTAGCTGGTGGGTTGGGGGCTGAGGTAACAAGCAATTTGCAGGGGCCAGGATAGAGTAACTAAGGGAAGGTGCATCTTGAATGTGCTGAGGCCATAGGCATAGTTTGACTTCTATATTTGGGGGGGCAGGGCCCAGCGGGGATCAGGCCAGCTCCACACAACAGGACCGGGTGGGGGAGCACAACCTCATCCCCTGATTTACCTCAGCAGGCCACCCAGCCTGTCCGGATTGGGGGTGGGGATGCACAACCAAAAATTATAACCCAAAGGGAGGGGCTCAGCTCAAAAAGTTTGAAAACCACTCAAGGGGCAGGGAGGAGGGAGCTGGGATGTGTGGGCAGAAGGGGTAGTTCAAGATGCAAGGAGAAGGGTAGCTAGGGGCTGTGTGCAGGCAGGGGGTAGCTCAGCTAGGGTTGCCAGGTGTCTGGTTTTCTACTGGAACACCCGGTCAAAAAGGGATCCTGGAGGCTCCGATCAGCACCACTAACTGGGCCATTAAAAGTCCAGTTGGGGGCACAGTGGGGCTAAAGCAGGCTTCCTGCCTGCCCTGGCTCCGTGCGGCTCCCAGAAGCAGCTGGCAAGTCCAGCTCCTAGGTGCAGGGGAAGCCAGGGAATCTCCACGTGCTGCCCTCACCACAAGCGCCGGCTCCACAGTTCCCACTGGCCAGGAACCGCGTCCAAGGGGAGCTGTGGGGGCGGCGCACACCATGCAGAGCCACCTGGCCACCCATGCACCTAGGAGCCGGACTTGCCAGCCTCTTCTGGGAGCTGCACGGAGCCAAGGCAGGCAGGGAACCTGCCTTAGCCCCATTGCGCCGCCAACCGGGAATCGCCTGAGGTAAGCACCATCTGGCTGGAGCCTGCACCCCAAGCCCCCTCCCATACCCCTGCCCCAGGTCAGAACCCCCTTCCATACCTTAACTCCCTTCCAGAGCCCACACCCCAATCCATTGCCCCAGCCCTGAGCCCCTTCCTGCACCCCAAACCCATCATCCCCGGCCCCACCCCAGAGCCCACACCCCAGCCACAGCCTACAACCCCCTCCCACACACCAACCCCCTGTCCCAGCCCAGTAAAAGTGAGTGAGGGTGGAGGAGAACAAGTGACAGAGGGAGGGAAGACGGAGTGACTGGGGGGCAAAGCCTCAGAGACGGGGTGAGGCCTTGGGGAAGGGATGGGGAAGGGGGCGGGGCAAGGGTATTCGGTTTTGTGCAATAAGAAACTTGGCACCCTAAGTTCAGGGTGCAGGGAGGGGTAGCTGGTGTGTGTTTGGGCAGGAGGGGTAGTTCAGGATGCAGAGAGAGGGGTAGCTAGGGCCTGTAAGCAGGCAGGGGGAAAGCTCAGAGTGCAGGGAGGGAGTAGCTAGGGGCTATTTGCAGGAAGGGTCCCCTGCCCCTCGTGGTCGCTCCTCCCCAAGGGCTCTGCCAGCCTCGGAGCTGGGTCCCCCGTCCAGGCAGCTCTTACCAGTTGCACAAGCATTCAAAGGGGACTGGGTGCTGTGGAGCAGCCCCCTCATCCCCAGGCACCAGCCAGCAGGCAGGAGAATGCCAGGGCTGCCTGCTCCATGGACCTAGCCAGAGCAGCAGCCACCCCACACTGTCCGGTTCTGGCCATCTTCCAGCCTCTGACTTGGCCAAGGGGTGGGGCTCGACGGGGAGATGGGGGTGGGGGAGTGGAGCTGCCCCCAAAGCTGGCCTGCTGTGGTTAGGGCACTGCAATTTGGGGGGGGCAACACCTCCCATGCCCCCTCCCCCCAAAGTCCAACCATGGCTGAGGCAGGACCAAGTAAATCTAGACCATCCCTGGCAGGTGTTTGTCTAACTGGTTTTTAAAAACCTCGAGTGATGGTGAGTCCCTTGGAAGCCTATTCCAGAGTTTAACTACCCCTATAGTTAAAAAGCTTTCTCCTAATATCTGACATAAATCTCTCTTGTTGCAGATTAAGCTCCCTACTTCTTGTCTTACCTTTAGTGGACATGGAGTATAGTTGATCACCATCTTCTTTATTAAAGCCCTTAACATATTTGAAGACTATCGGGTCCTCCTTCCGTTTTTAAACTTTTCCTTATAGGTCAGGTTTTTCTAAAGCTTATCATTTTTGTTGCTCTCCTCTGTACTCTCTCCAATTTGTGATCCACTTTCACCCCCAGATCCTTTTCAGCAGTACTACCACCTATACAGTTATTCCCCATTTTGTAGTTGTGTATTTCATTTGTCTGCCCTTACTGAAGTACTTTGCACTTGTCTTTATTGAATCTCATCTTGTTGATTTCAGACCAATTCTCCAATTGGTCAAAGTCATTTTGAATTCTAAACCTATGCTCTCGAGTGTGTGCAAGCTCTCCCAACTTGGTGTCATCTGCACATTTCTAAGCATATTCCCCATTCCATTATCCAAGTCATTAATGAAAATCTTCAAAAGCACTGGACCCAGGACTGACCCCCACTAGATATGCCCTTTCAGTTTGACAGCGAACCATTGATAACTACTCTTTGAGCATGGTTTTTCAATCAGTTGTATACTCACCTTACAGTAATTTCATCTGGACCACATTTCCCTAGTTTGTTTATGAGCGTGTCATGAAGGACTGTGTCAAAAGTCTTACTAAAATAAAAATAAAATCAAGACCATGCTATGGTTGTATGTGCTTCCTATAGCTGAAATATTTAGGACTGGCCTATAACTCTCCAAACAGGATTCATGGGCCAAGGAAGACATTCTTGACCTTCCATGCCCCAGTTGCAGATCATAGGGCTACTGGCCATTCTGGAGTGGAGCGTCTCTCAATCCTTTTTGTTTTCCATTAAAAAGTTTGGAAAGGTCTCCGTTTTGTCCCATTGTGGAATGGAGCCATATGCCAAAACCTTTCAGTGTTCACCAAACAGAATTTTTGTTTTCTGGTCAGCCCTCGTAATAATCCAGATGTCACCAAGCAGACCCTGCATGACTCCCTGATGAGTGTTTGGAGGTCCAGAGCAGGAAAGAGGTGATGAGGCTGTTAGGCAATAAGTAGGCACAGCAGTAGCTGAGCTTTATGACAGCTGACTTTTAATTATCTCATTGGCTAGCTGCACAGCTAGGGTGAGAGAACTCAGGCAGCATGCATGCAAGAAAGAAGGGCCACATTTTCAGAACTATACCCATCCACTCTCTGCTTTGGAAATTTCCCAAGTTTTCTGAACATCCAAACCTGTGCACACAAATGCTCAGTTGCCCACCCAAATCACCCACTTAGCACAGTCCACTGCACATGCATGCACATACAGATGTGCACACAATTACTCCTTTTGTTAGTGCAAATGCATGTTTTGTACACTGAACTACTGTTTGTATGCATATTTTTAAAATGTGGGCCTATTCTATACATATAAATGCTTGATTAAATAATAAATTACATATTAACAAATATTTAAAATGTACAAAACATTTATATTGGGACTCACTGGAAATTTATTTTCTTTAAGCTTGTACATTTCAATATAAATGCTTTATTAATATACTGCACTTGCAGCTGTATGCAATTTGTAATGGTTCTTATAAGTCTTTCATAAATAAATGGTGTTTTTTGAAGCTCTTAGGTTGTAAAATCACAGGAGTGGAGTGGCCTTTGTTTTGAGGTATAACCTGGAAGTCCACCTGTTTCCATTTGCAGAGTTCTATTGCTATCTCTAACAATTCCTTCTTATGGAGTGTGTTATTCTACTTGGAATACAACATTTCATTCATTGTGTGTGTATATGGGGTGGCGGGAAACAGTAAAGCTAAGTAATTTTACAAAATGTAATGGCTTTCCCATTATCATGTACATATGTGAATACAAAGGAAAAACTGATAAGATGACAAATTTCAGTTTTAAGCTTACAAAATGTTTTTTAAATATTGAGAAATAACACAACTGTAAAAATGATGAAGATACACCTCAACAGTATTACAACACTGTACAGAGCAAAACAGTTACAGTTTTCTTTTAGACTATGTCTACACTGTCATGCGTACCCAAGTGCTGGCTCATGTTCATGCAAACTCGTGTTCTCCATACCAGCTCCAGAGAGTCCACATATGCTGTACTGGACATGGGTATAACACTGTGTATAGAAAATGCCACTTATAGAAAAGAAAAAGCAAGCCCACGTAAGTCTACTTCAACAACCAACCAAGCTCAGAATGGTTGTGGAATACTCAATAGGCTGAAAGCTCATTGGTATTGCCTTTGCACCCGTCTGTATGCCAGTGTGGCAAAAATGTGTTTATGTGATCGTCACCTGAGGTGCACTACATAACATGTGTGACGATAAAGGAGAGTTTCTCCATCCCGAATAGGCTCAAGACAAGTCTGGTTAACAAACTCTGCACCAGCAACCAGTTTCCACTCATAAGCATGCTGGTCCTGGTTCCCAGCAGGCAAGGGAAACCAGGAATGCCATATGTGCTCACATCTTGGAACAGCACAGAGGCAGAGAATGACATCTGCCTGTGCCATGGGACACCTTCGCATCCTGTAAGGCAGCTTGAAATGCACATAAGGGAACATTGGCACATACTTATGGGGCTACAGCTCTGTGCGGGTTTTGTTCACCTTTGATGTGCTTGTAGCTGAAAGTCATTAGCTGTTCCTGCCTGTGACATTGCCCACATTAAAGGCAATGATAACAGGGCACCTGCATTGTGTTAGGGGCTGGGTTTCTGCTGAAGAGGGTGGTGGCCAAGTTGTTATGCACTCGTTGTTCAATGTTTCCTTCCTTGCTTTTCAAACTTCTTTTGAAACCTCTCTTATCAGAAATGCTTAAACTTTTTAAATGAGCTTATGGTGGTTTGCTTTGGTGGGGGGAAGTATTGCAACCATTGAGTTTTGTGACTTTTTATTGTCAGCAGGCTACTAGAGAGCACTAATTCCTGTTACAGTTGAACTGCTTCAGATTTTGGGGCGGAGGGTGGGAGGGGCAGTTTCTGTACAGGATGCTGGCAGACTATTATTTCCCATATGTTCCCTCTTTCTTTGTTATTATTATTGGGTTTGGATTTTCAAAACATTTAATAAAGCCATTAAGACTTTGATTGACCCCCATCTGTTACACTGAAAATTTGTAGTGTTTTTAAAGCACATAACACATGCATTGCACTTTCCCCTTCTCTCACGTGTACCTGTAGGACTTCAGATATTTCTGAACCTGTAGAAGGTTTAATGGGAAGATTTTGAAATCAGAACATCTTTTTAAAAAATTAACTGATCCCACCCAAGAACACTGCCCACAGTTCCATGTCTTTGCACCCATCTCCTTTCCCTCCTCAGAAAGGGGGAATAAAGGAGGAAAATTACTCTCAGTGAAAAGCAGGAACATCTCTTGTGAGGAGCTTCAGGGGCCAGTTCATGGTGGTGCTCTGGGATACCTGGAGGCTCAGTGTCTTCCTCCAGGTTGGTCAGGAGGGTCATTGGAACGGGATCCTCTGGCTCAGCAACACCCTGGTCGGCAGTCAGAGGAGGAAGAGGCTGCAGATGGGTAGGTTTGGAGTCTTGGCAGCTGGTGGATGCTGCAGTCTGTCAGCCACCAGTTCAATTAGACTTTCTATTAGGGACTGTTCCCATTCCCTATGACATGTCTCCACCACCAGAAATTCGTTCAGGAGTGTCTCCTCCTGCTGAAGAACCACTCCTCCTTTGCCCTGAGATTTCTCATGATTTCTCCTGTTTCTATGAGCAGCTCATCCAGGGCCTGCCTTTGTCTACCTGTACCCTCTGGGGTGCTGCTCCTGCCCTCGTAGCAACACGGTTTTGCTCTTGGGAGCCATAGTTCCTGCAGTTCAATGAGAAGAACAGTATTATATTTTTGGCCTTTGGAACAAGCTGAGAAACCCACCCACCCCATCACACATACACACACAACATAACTTTGCTGTAGAAGCCACAATTTTGATACTTTTCAGCATTCCAGGAATGTAACTGTCTCAATATCCTTGGTTCTCAGAAACCTTTACCTGCCCATGAGACAGGAGCAGAGGCACATAATGGTGAGAAATATTTATTTGTGTTTTTATCAATTTAAAATGTTTAGATTGTCCTAAAGGGATGAGGCAAAGTGGGAAAATTCCTTCCTGGGGCTATGATATAAGTTCACAATTTCTTCCTTTGCGGCTGGCCAACATTTGGAGAACATAGCAATATTCAAGGTACCAGCATGGAAAAAAAGAACTGGCTTTCCAGTCCTGGAGAGGAGCTTCAGCAATCTGTGCTAGGGAGATGTTTCTGCTACATATTGCTGAATGGAGTAGTTTGGTCAACTATGAAAGTGGACCAAGAAGATTTGCACTTCCAAGGTTGAACCTCAAGAACCAGATGGAGTTCCCTGTTGCAATATAAATTTTCTGAAATAAGTTGCAGGATTGGGAAGCAATTCAACTGGAAATGGACTCCATACTGAGCTAGCATATGAAGATTTCATGTAAAATACGATCTGAACCACAAACCACACCCACCTCCCAGCTCTATCCGAAACTCCTTCCCCTTTGCCTGCCTAACAATGGTGAAATGGACAGGGAAAGAAAGATGCACAATGCAAGTTTATTAGGTTTCCCAAAGATACATCTCAGCATCACATGCCTTCCCCTCAGACAACTGGAAAGGGATACTGCACTGTTTTTCCTGACCCCCAGACCAGAACCTTCTCCCACCCCCTCTCATGGCTTTCTGTACATAGAGGGCAGAGACCAGGGCCAGCCACTGTAATCTTCCAAGGGACAAAGTCTGCTCTAACTTTTCAATAGACAACCAATTTAAAGTTTTCTGCAGTTGTGTGTTCCCTTTCCCCTCTGCGACCTTACCCCAATCTCTCATCTGCCACCTCCTTTCTGGTTGGCCAGGGAAGAGAAGATGTGGGAGGGGAGGGAAGAAGCTCTGGAAGTCTGTAAACTTCAAAGGAAGAAAGAGTGCTCTCAGTTCCTGAGGGAACCAGTTGTAAGTTTTCTACAGCCGAGTTCCCTTTCCACAACCAGGACCTTTCCACCACCCATCAATATACCAGTTTGCGCAGCCCCAGGACCATTGCCAGTTAACGGGGCCAAGAAATGCACAGACACAGGGAGCCACTGATTTTTCCTTTCTTCTATGTTTGAAAAATTTGCTTTAGAAGACAATGTACAGACATAGTAATTGTGGCTCATCAGAAATCAATAAAATCTTCGATGTATAATGGAGGGTCATGGGAGGACCATTTAAGGGTGAAGAAGAGTGGGGACTGGAGGGACAGAGGGAAGTTGAAGGTGTTTCCATAAGGGGATGGGGCTTCAGCATTTCAGTTCAAACACACAGAGACATAGCAATGCATGGCTTATTATCCAGGGAGGAACAATAAGTGCACATTACTTCAAAATGCCCTCAATCTTAAAATCAGGAACTTCACATCAAAGCAAGAGGCGATATTGTAATTTGCCAGTCTGAGTTCCTTGCCAGCCTGGTTCCTGCCACAGCTCAGTTTCCTCCTCACATTCATCACTGGGGGCCTCTTTAACCTGATCCTCACCCTTTCGGTCTTCAAGGGTATCCTCCGTGCTCCCTGCTGCCTCCTCACCCTGGCAGACAACAAGGCAGAAGAGTTGAGGAGGCGATTGAGAGCCACTTCAACCTCAGTACTGGGGGTGCCTTGGCAGCGCTCAAGCAAGCTCCTCCTAGAAGGGTATGACGAGTCCTTCTACACCGACGACTGGAATCATTCGCCCCCCTGTACAGGAGCCTGAAATGCTTCATCCATTCTCAGCACTGGGTCGGAGTTTGCTGAATGCCTGCCTGCTCCAGCCTCTGTGAAATGTCCTGGTAGAAGTGAATGTTCCTGCTGCTCCTCCAACCGAAATCATGAGGAGACAGTGTACTTCCCCCTACCCATTGAGCAGCACCTGAGCATGCTCGCAGGCCAAGCAGCTGCTCTTGGAGCTGGATCCATTGTCACCTGTAATGTGTTTAATGGAAAGCTGGTCTGCTGTGGTCAGTGCAGCATGCTACTATCAGTGCACAAGGGGACAGGGACATAGATTTTGTAAGGGTCAAGATCCAGGAAGAAAAGGGTTCCACTCATTGTAGGAATGGGGGTTGAAGACTAATGAAACTCAAGACCAAGTACAAACCCCTCACCCCTCCTCCATTTATACTGCAAATTGGCATAGGTATGTGGCAGGGACATAGCTAAGTCATGTACTTACCCACACCCTCCGGCATGCTAGCTTATTCACCTTGAAACACATGCTTCAGGAGTTTGTGAGGACAATAGAGGGAGTTATGGCATAAGCCCGCTCATGGAACATATACAGTCATGAGTGTAGATGTACTTTTACACTGTTAAACTCAATTATCATTCACATCCAGCACAAATCATTAAAGATTTCTGTATGCAGTGCTATGACAACTGATTACTTGGTTCCACCATCATATTTCAAATGTGTGTTTCACTGATATTCATTCTGAAAGTACAACAACAATATAATATTCATCTAGGGTTCTTTTTATTATTGCCACAGCATTGCCACTGTATCAACTGTTCTCTTGCTATGCCAAAGTTCAGCATAAATTTAGCATAAAAAGATCATCAGCAATGACACTAACTGACTAATCAAATCAAGTTACTGCGTTTCTAGCCAAAACCTCCTGGTGCCAAACGTATCATGAAATGCATTCCAATAGCTATTAGTTCTGCTTTTAAATTATAATCAGAGTATGATGTCTCAAAAGATAATGTAAAAATCTTCCTGTATAAATACTCAGGAATATATTTTGCATTGTAAAAAAAAATAAGACTATGTTTCGCCATCAACATCTGTGCATTGGAAAAACTGAGAGTGTGTATGTGAGTGTGTGTTCTCAACATACCTCTAGATGAGGCATTCCCAAACTATGGTACATTTACCCCTGGGGATACGCGAGACATCTGTGGGGGGTACATGAGAAATTGTGTAATGGTGGATCTCTGACTGTGAAGTGAAATTTTGACAGAAGGGATAAAACAGGATCTATATCAAAGAGAGGTAAATATGACGAAAAGTACATTGAAACATGATTTACTTGGACTGGAGACAGTGAATACTCTCAGCCACAGTGTGTGATAGTCCTGTTGAATAGCAGCCTAAAACCATCTCTTCTATGTAGACACTTGGAAACAAAACATAAATAACTCAAGGACAAACCACCAGAATTTTTCAAGTGGATGTGGGCGCAGGTAATGTTGAGCAAGAAAGTTTTGCCCTCTGATGCTGATGACAATATTAAGGCCCTCGAAGCTTCAGACTTAGCGAGTTACAGAGTTACAAAGTCAGGAACACCTCACACCATAGTGGAGTAACTAATTCTATCTGCAGCTGCAGACATTGTAAGCCCTATGCTTGGAGAGAAGGCCCTAAAATTAATTCAGTTAGTGCCATTATCAAACAACACAGTCTCATGTCAAATTGATGACATGGCCAATGATGTCCTAACTCAGTGAACTGTGTCACTAGCAGCAAGGACTTTGCTCTGCAGCTGGATGAATCCATGGACAAGGCAGTCTTAGCTCACCTTTTCCTGTATGTGCAGTATATTTGCGAAGGTGCAATAGGAGGACATTTTGTTTTGCCAGTCGCTGCCTACCAGAACAACGGCTGAGGAGATTTTCTGGTTGCTTGACAGCTTCATAAATCCACATGATATCATCTGGTCATGATGTATTGGCATCTGCACCGATGGAGCAAAGCCAGTGATCGGTAGGCATACTGGAGTAGTGATACGTATCAGAGCAGTCACTCTCAACGTGATGTGGGTGCGTTGCAGTATACATAAGGAAGCACTTGCTGCCAAAAGCATGCCTACTAAGTTGAAGGAGGTGCTTGACAAAGCTCTAATGATGGTAAATGTTATAAATGTTATAAAAACTCGACCCTTGAATTCCAGAATGTAATGATGTGGGAAGCAAGCACGTCAATCTATTGCTCCGATTGCTGTCACAGGGCAAGGTCTTTGCATGGTTCTTTGACCTCACTCCGAGGTCAAGTTATTCTTTACAGACCACTCATTCCCACTTGCTCACTGTCTGCATGACATGGCCTGGGTCTCACAGTTGGGCTACTAGTCAGATAGATTCTCTCGCCTGAATGAGCTAAAACTAGAACTTCAAGGGCTGAATGCAACTGTCTTCAATGTCCAAGTCAAAACTGACTCAATGATAAAAAAGCTGGAATTCTGGGCTCACTGTGTGGAGGAAAACCACACTGAAATTTTCCCAAATGTGCATGAATTCTTGACAACAAATGAACTACAGTTGCAGGACAGCATTAAGGGTGACATCAAACAACATCTCTCTGAACTAGCAAGGCAATTACATGAGTGCTTTCCTTCAATGGGAAACGCAAACAGATGGGTCTGCTACCCTTTCACAAATTTTTCTGCAGTACCCTTGCCCCAAGATTAGTCAATAAAAGAAGAGAATCTCCTGGACATCTCAACTGACAGTGGACTCAAGATTGAGTTCTAACAAAAGCAGTTGGCAAAGTTTTGGATCCAAATGAGAGCAGAGTTCCCTGAATTCTCAGACAGGGCTGTCAAGGTTTTGATGCCATTTGCTACAACTTACCTGTGTGAAAGTGGATTTTCATCACTCACTGGAATGAAATTAAAGTATCGTCAGGGCCTTTGTGCAGAAAACTACTACTAACTCCAAACATTATGCGCCTGTGCTCGAACAACCTCATCCATCAGACTAATGGTGAGTAGTACTATTAAGCCATTGTTTAAGTTGGTCAAAAGTAAGCGTACATTAAAACTAAAGGCATAAATTACAGTGACTCCTCACTTAAAGTCGTCCCAGTTAACGTTATTTCATTGTTATGTTGCTGATCAGTTAGAGAACATGCTTGTTTAAAGTTGTGCAATGCTCCCTTATAACGTTGTTTGGCAGCTGCCTGCTTTGTCCACTGCTTGCAGAAAGAGCAGCCCGTTGGAGCGAGCTGGTGGGGGCTTGGAACCAGGGTGGACCAGCAGCTCCCCTATCAGCTCCCCGCTCCCCTAAGTTCCCTGTGCGGCAGAAGCCCAGCAGGCTAGCAATTGCCGGCAGTTCAGCTGTCCCTCCCCCCACTGTCATGTGCTGCTCCTGCCCTCTGCCTTGGAGCTGCTCCCAGGAGCCTCCTGCTTGCTGTGCGGGGGGGCAGAAGAGGGGGTTAATGTCAGGGTGTCCACCTCCCCCCTGCTCCTGCCCCCCGCTTACCCCATCTCTATAGAGCGGGGGGGACACGACAGGGCTCAGACAAAGGGAGCTTGCTCACAGCAGCTGTTGTCTCAACTTGCTGATCTACTTAAAAGGGCAATGTACTTAAAGTGCAGTCAGCATACTTAAAGGGGCAATGCGCATCTCTCTCTCTCTATCTATCTCTCAGGGTGTGTGTCTCTGCCTCTGTCTGCCATGCTGTCTCCCCTCCTGCCATTTGTGTTGCCTTGTAGAGTGTGAGGCTACATTAACAACAATGTGTTAACCCTTAAGGGCTCAGCCGAGTACTAGTTCATCCTTTAGCAGTAAGGCATTCCCTGGGAAATATCCTATCCTCTGACTCCACCACCTCAACCAAGCTTCACAATCTTCATTGCTGTGTACAGTATTTTAATTGTTTGTTTAAAACTTATACTGTGTGAGTGTATATATCTATGTAGTCTTTTGTCTGGTGAAAATTTTTTCCCTGGAACCTAACCCTTCCTATTTACATTAATTCTTATGGGGAAATTGGATTAGCTTAATATCGTTTTGATTAAAGTCGCATTTTTCAGGAATATAACTACAATGTTAAGTGAGGAGTTACTGTATATGTATTATTATTATCATAGTCCTATATATTCTGTGTGTTTATATGTATTATAATTTGTACATTTTCTACAATGCTTGGGCATTAAAAAATTAAAATATAAAACCTGTATTCTGGTAGGGGTACACAGGCAGTTGGTAGATCTAGAAAGGGGTACACAATAAGAAAAGTTTGGGAACCTCTGCTCTAAACCCTAAGAGTAGCTTAACATTTTTCTTCTTCATTTAAAACAATACTGAAATCAAATTAGATGATGATGTAATCTGTTCAATGAAAAGCAAAAATAGAATGAGATGATTTTTTTTTCATAGTGCCAAAACAGTATTGCACTAAAACAGCAAATATATATAATGTTAATTTTTAATGTAAGCAATGGCTGTAGTAACAGGGATTGCAAATGGAAGTGTAGTCATCCACATAACCGGAGAAGGAAAATGTGCTCAGTGAGATGATTTGTATTAAGATGTGGTCCACACTGAAAATGTTTGTTTGAGACACCCGGTCCAGAAAGCACAAGAAGCTATAACATAGGTCTTGGTGAGAAGTTCCTGTTCTCCTCTATGCCCATGCTAACTCTCAGCACTGGTAGTGGGAGTTACCTGGTCTCAGTAGAATACTATACCTTAAAGTTATTTATAACCTGAATGAAAAGATGTTAACTCATTTTTTTAGTATTTGTTGTTAGGTATTTGAATGACATTTCATGTGACCTTAAAGGGCATGATGTGGTTGGTAAAGAAAAGGACATATTTACTGCTTATCTATATTAACAGTAGGACTGGTATAAAGCCCACTGAAGTCAATGGGAGTCTTTCCATTGACTTCAGTGGATTCTGAATCAGGCTGTCTATGACTACATAAAAAGCAGCAGTTTTATATGGCTATTACTGACAAAATCAAAGTGCTTCATCAAAAGGCCATAGTAAGCAGGTTTGGTTACCAGTAAAAAGCAGTGATTTTGTTTTCACTCGCAATCACAAAAAGTTTAGATGTTCAGTCTTGTTAAGCAGGAGCGCCACCAGCTTTTTTGCCGCCCTAGGCGGCGGAAGGTCCCGCCCCAAAATGCCGCCCCCCACAGAGGCGGCCCCCCACAGAGGCGGCCCGCCACCGAAATACCACCGCGGTCGCTGCCCCCCAAATTGTAGTGCCCTAGGCGACCGCCTAGGTCGCCTAATGGGTTGCGCCAGCCCAGTTATAAAGCATCTAAAATTTCAATGTAAATTTAATTGTTTGGAAATATTTTGAATTCCACATTACTCATGGTTTTGCCTGGCCTGGGAAATCACAGGAATAGTTTTTTATGGTATTAAGTGCTTCTAGGCCTGGGCAGATGAAAGTAGAGGTGAATGGGAAATGGTTTACCTGTCCCACAAAAAAATTTGAGATTTCACATCCGGAATCAGAAGAAAAAGTCAAAATCTTGAAAATTTTCACAAACTGATGATCGCAGGTGGGAGGGAGGAGATCAGATCAACCAAAACATTTTGTTTTTATTATTTCGAAATGTTTTGTTTCAGGTTTGACTTTTTAACATTTATTTTTAGCTTTAAGTATAAGTAAAATTTCAACCCAAAAAGCTGTTTTGAACCAAAAGACAAAACTTTTCATTTTGAAAATGCTGAAATGAGATGTTTTAACAATTTCAGAACCCTTTTTTTTCAATTTTTTTGGGAATAGGGAGAGTCATCAAAACTGGCCCTTTCCTGATAAATGTTGTCCTTTTCTAAAGACAAAACACTTGGTTGGAAAATCCCTATCCAGTTCTAGATGAAAACCTCCAGCGGGAAAGGGGGAAGGCCACACAGGAGTGGAATGGGGAGGGACAAAATACAAATTTCAAATTAAAAAAAAGTTTTAGTTTGAGGCCATGGAGTTTTGTACTAAGGTTTGGGTTAGGGTGTATGGCTCACACATCTCCCTTTATATCTTGTGAGATTGAATGTTTCTATTCTTTAAACTCATCAAATCTGAAGTGGGATTGAGAATCTGGCCCTTCATCATTTTTGTGCCCCTTCTAAGGCCCTAGTCTTGCAAATGCTTAGGCACATGCTTGACTGCATGCTTGACTGTAGGTGAGTAGTCCCATGGTAGTAAAGTTAAGCATGTAAGTGTTTCCAGGGTCAGGGCATAGATGATAAATTTACTGTAAATAGACTCTGCGGTAATTTAAATGATTGGCCCCTCTGAACTCTAGACCATTCCTTCCTCCACAGATGGGAGCAAGAGGAGAATGAGGGGTTGGGGGCACCCAGGACTCAGGAAAGCCAGTGACAGTAAAACTCCAGTAGAAGCTGCACTGCCAAATGGGCACAATGAGGTGGAAGTGAGGATCCTTACAGTTTTGGCTGAGGCTAGCAGGAGAGGTGCCAAGTCCTGGCATTTTGATGATTAGCGCTGTGGGTAGGGCCATTCCACTAACTTCATCTTCTGTAGTTACACAATTTTTGTTTTTAGGATGAACATGATGAAACCAGGCAATCAGTTTTAACGGTGGACGCTGTATATTAGGACTTAGATCTCAGGGTTGTTTACAATTTCAGCAGAGTAATCAAACTGCATCGATTTTTGGCACCACATTTCCTTCTGTGAGAGCACAGGCATCTCTGTGTTTTAAGCTAATGAGAAATTAGACTGTCCATAAACTCCAGGTTGGATGCCAACAGCTTTGTTAGAACAAAGCTATTTCACTGTATGACAATTACTCAAGGAATTTATTAATTTTCCAATTTTCTTTCTCTTCACATATTGTGTTAGACTCCATATATTCATTCAGTCAGATGCTGTGCATAAGGGCCCTTTATTATCATTACAGCTAGCAGCCACAGAAAATGCAAAGCAAGCTTTCAAAAAAAAAAAAAATGCCCCAAACCGTAGAATAGCTTTCCATAGCCTTCTGTTCAGGACTTATCTGACTCAAAGACTTGGTTAGAAGTGTTATAGCTCAATGAGATTCCACTTCTTTAAAACAAACAAATAAATAAAAAAGAAGTAATACTTATGGGCACTTTATTCTCACACACGAAGCCAGAGTGATCTGACTTTATGCAGACAGTAGTGTGGGCAGTCGAAAGTGAAAGCCACCTTCCAGTCTGGGACCAGGGGATGGGAATTCAGTGATACCCCCTAAGGTTGGAACTCCAGTCTCTGAATTATAATAGGTACTACAGCCTCTCTGTGTCACATGCCTGGGTGTTGGTGGATGCATATAATTGTGGATGTCATGATTCCTCCCCTAGCTCACTTCAGTGGTACACTGCATGCCCATCCACACAGGGCCAGCACAGAAACTCTTCCTTTGCAAGGATGTGACAGTCTATACCATTATGTTCATCCTTTTACAAGACTATGATACATTTTGTATAAAGTATGCCTTGTGAGGTATCATTTGAAAAGTTACGATCTTCTGAATATCATTATCCTGTTGAAATATGTGTAGCAACACTATGTATGAAGTTATAAGATTCTACTGTATGTTTGTTACTGAAATATGCTGTAATTCTGGGTAACACCCAAAAAGACACGCTGGCCCCAGCCAGGTGTTAAAGGGCCATCACCTGCTTAAGTGGCCATTCTCCATCCAGGGAAGAGGTAAACGAGAAATTTATATTTCATCACAGAGACAGTTTAAACATAACATCCACAAGAGACTGCTTGTCCCCTGCACTCCAACTGGGGGCAATCCTCAAAGAAGGGAGAGGAGTATAAAAATGAGACTTTGCTTTTCTGGTGGCTACCATGTTAGCCATCCTCAGTTAAGTGCTAAGAACCCTTTAGACAGGGCCTGCCTGCCACATTGATATTAAAACGGTTTGGATCAATGGCAACAAAGGGAAAATACAAGTTCTGATTATTGTAGGCTCATAGAAAATAGGAAATTGAAAGTCAAACAATCATATTATCTCCATGTCAAAATATGTAATTTAATTGTTTAACAAAGAAAACACAGTAACTGATGGTGAGAACACTATGAGGGTCTACTTAATGAGGAGAATCCTTTATATGTTACACTACTATCATATGAACTGATAATTATGGATGTCAATGACCTATCAGAAGCAGATGTCATGCCTGCATTGCTGAAGATGGCAACTGGAAAAGCAGCAGGTCTGAATGAAGTCACAGCAGAAATTATCAAAACCTTGAGAGAGGTTGGTGTATACTAGCTCATGCAAGTCCTGTATGTAGTTTGGAAAGAGAAGAAAATCCCAGAAGAATGGAGAAAGTCCATACTGGTACTGATATACAGACAAAAAGGTGACATACATGTTCAACGTATTGAGGAATTAAGCTGCTATCCCACTGCATGAAATTGTTACAGAGAATCATTGATAGTTGCATTCACTGAATAGTGGGGCCCAGTTTAGGAAGGAGTAGTTTGGTTTTAGAAAAGGAAAAGGGACAACTGATGATATATTCATCACTAGATAGTTGGTGGAAAAGAAGCTGCAAGGAAACATTGAGCACAATTGGACTTTCCTCAGTTTGGAGAAAGCATTCAACAAAGTATGTAGGCTACTGTTGGTGTCTCTGCTATGATAATATGGGGTATCAGAGGACCTTGTCCACATGGTGATGGGTTTGTATGATGACTCCATGAGAAAAGTGCTGTAGCCCTTTGGTGTAACTGAGGTTTTCAATGTGAAGGTTGGACTCCACCAGAGATCAGCACTTAGACCATTCTATTCATAATTGTGATGAACTTCATAAGTTAGCAGATCCAAATGGAAAATGGTACAAAGTTGATCTATTCAGATGATATTGCACTAATGGCTGATAGTGAGGAACATTTGGTCCAGGTCCAAGCAACTGATGCCTGGAACTGGGAACTAACAAACTATGCCTCAAAATAAGTATAGAAAAGACTGAAGTCATGTGGGTGACTTGCATGGAACCAAGACAGATGAATATAAACATTAAGGGCTAGCACCTAAAAAAGACTTTTGCATTTAAGTACGTTGGGGACATGTTAGCAACAAATGGAGAAATCAACAGAGAACTACAAGCAATGCTGCTGAGTGCAGGGGAAGTCTGATGCAAGATAAGTGGAGACAAACACCTGTCACGGATGGTCTTGATAATACTTAGTCCTGCCATGACTGCAGGGGATTGGACTAGATGACCTCTCAAGGTCCCTTCCAGTCCTATGATTCTATCATTCTATGATTTATGATAAATGAAGACCCAGACTACTTAAGGGACAACTATACAAAACCATGGTAAGACTAGCTCTTCTGTATGGATCAGAGACATGAACAACCAAAGAAAGGCACTTGAGAAGACTTGAAGCCATTCTAATGAGATGTTTGAGGGCAGCGAGAGGGGTGACATTGCTGGACCACATGCATAATCGTGTCATTGGGAATGAGAGCCAGGTCTGCAGTATCAAAGAGAAGCCACAAGAGAGGAGGCTGAGATGGTATGGGGATACATGAAGGGAATCCTCTTGAGTCTTATGGAGGCATTTGAGATGAGTTTGCAGGGAGAGAAGAAGAAGACAACTAAGAAAACAGTGAATAGACTATGTCAGTGATGTGCAAACTTTTCCAGTCATGCTCCCCAACCCATTAACAGAATCTGTCTGTGTCCCTGCTCCATTACTGCACAATAGTGGAGCTTGGGCTGAAGGCAGAGTGGAACTGGGGATAGGGGAGGAGCTGGGGCTAGTGGCAGAGCTGGTCTGGGAGTGGAGAGGAAATGAGGGCAGAGCTGGGCTGGGGGCAGAGCAGGGAGCAGAATGAAGCTGGGGCTGGGGTCGCAGTGGGGCAGAGGGTGGAGCAGGACTGGGGGCTGAACAGGGTTGGAGGCAGAGTTGGTCAGAGTGGAGCTGGAAGCGTGGTGCTCCCCTCTCCACCTCGCATGAGGGTTGGCTCGGGCCCAGAGGCGGAGCAGGACTGGGGGCTGAACAGGGTTCGGGGAAGAGCAAGGCTGGGGGCAGAGTTGGTCTGGGGGAGGAGCAGAGCTGGAAGCATGCCACTCCCTCCCCACCCCCTGTAGGGGGACCCGCTGCATGCCCTTCCAGACATGCCCCACAGTTTGGGGACCACTGGACTATGTATAGGAGGATGAAGTGGATGGGGACTGAGCGCTGGACCAACAAGTCTGGAAAAGACAGACTGGGGACTTGACTCCAGCTAGCTGGGAAAAGGGGAAGAGGAAGAATTTTTTAACAAAAAAAAATATTGTATTTGAGCTTTGGAAAATATAAGGGCCTGTGTCTTTCATTGATTTCACTGATGAGCAGAGTACTACGTAGGGGTATTTTTGTGTAAGAAAACTGAAAGTGTTATGTCACCATGGAGTGAGGGGAGAATATTTGAAGTCCACACTAAGCTTGTGTAGCCCACTCATTGTTTGGGTTACCACAAATATAATCCAAACAATGAGTGGGTCATGTATGCATCCTGACAGAAAAGATAGTCTTGTGATTAAAGTGGTGGATTGGGGTTCAGAAAATCTGGGTTCAATTCCTGCTTCTACTGCAGAATTCTTTTATGACCTTCGGGAAATCACTTCAGCCTATATTTCCAAAGTTATTTATGCATCAAAAGATGCAGATAGCAGCCTAGTTGAAATCTTAAAAGCACTTCAGCGGTTTAGGTGCCCAATTCCCATGGATTTCAATGGGGGTTACATATCTAGGTACTTCAGAAAAATCCCACTATGTACCTATCTGCATCTTGAGGCACCTAATTCCCTTGGAAATCTGGCTCTTGATCTCTGTGTCTCTCATTTCCACAGTCAGAGTGATAATATTTCCTTTATCTGCCCTTAGGAAGCATTTAAAGGGGCCCCAATCTGGTTTGCGCCTGTAGGTACAATAACAGTAATAAATAATAATCATTAACGGATTTTTAAAATAGGTATTTGTAATATAAAATTGTAGCTATCATTTCAATTTTATTTTCTACTTTGTCTAGCTGTTTATTGAAGCCATAATCCTGGTTTCTCTCTCTCTCTGATAGGGAATGGGGATTCTGTTGTAATCTTGACTAAGGAATCCAGCAGGGGTGTGCAAGTAAAGTGGATACCACTGAGTTGTGGTTCAAAATAAGTAAGAGAGCTGCTATTAGGGGCAAACAGCTTTTCATGGCCATGTAGCTACAGACTGAAGCTTGTGAAACTGAGTCAGTCAGAGCTCAGAAGAGGGGAATGTTTACTCAGGTTATAGTTTTAATTTCCTCCTATGTTATATTAAACCCCAAACATTTATACCAGGGGTAGGCAACCTATGGCCTATGGCCAACCTACGCGAGCTGATTTTCAGTGGCACTCACACAGCGCCGGGTCCTGGCCACCAGTCCAGGGGCTCTGCATTTTAATTTAATTTTAAATGAAGCTTCTTAAACGTTTTAAAAACCTTATTTACTTTACATACAACAATAGTTTAGTTATATATTATAGACTTATAGAAAGAGACCTTTTAAAAATGTTAAAGTGTATTACTGGCACGCGAAACCTTAAATCAGAGTGAATAAATGAAGACTCGGCACACCACTTCTGAAAGGTTACCATTCCCTGATTTATACTATGAGAGGCTCCATCTAAGAGTTTCTTATTATCATTACCATTAGCATTGTTAGAAACGCAAAGTAGGCTTTAAAAAAAAATTTCATAGCCTTCTGTTCAGGAATTTTCTGATTCAAGGCGAAGCTTATTTAGAAATGTTATAGTTCAATGAGATTCCACTTCTGGAGGTTGGTTGGGTACATGCAAGTCAAGCCTTATGATTGATATTTGTTTCCCCCATATAAAGCCAGAGCGATCATGGTTTATGTCAGTTAAGTCCAGGGTGTGGATGGAGAGATGGAATCCATCCCTCAAGGTTCCATTGTAGTTGGGAAAAGAAAAAGTTGTTTGTGGGGAACCTCAGAGGCAAATTGAAGAAAAAACAATCAGTGGGCAAATGAATGGAGCAGGGCCCAGCAAAAGGTTTTGGGGTGAGAGTAGAGTCAAAGATCTTTTCAGGTATTCTGTGGGCAGAAGGTGGAGGATTGTTCTTTGAAAGGCTTGTTTCATGACTGAAATGGCAGAGCAATTTATTCTTCTTTTCATAACAGTAGATGCAAAGAATTTGCTTTCAGCTCAGCTAGTACCAAAAATAATGGAAGTTCTTCAAACCAATGTTCAAAGGAAGCACACGTGGCCAACAGGTTATTAACTTCTCAGCAGGGAAGAAGATATTATAGTCTAAAGGCTTCAGGATTCCTTTCCTTGTGTGATTCATTATGAGACATTTGGCTCTGTCTCCTCTATATGAATTTGTATATTTGTTTTCAGTGGCCCATCTTTTGGGGGCTGGGGCTAACAGTGCAAATCCTGTTGTCCAATTATTTGTCTGGCTATGACATTTTTAAATGTCAGCACTACATGGGTATTACAGACACTCATCTACTCTACTCGCTGGTATACAATAAGAAAGATTTTATACCACAAGCTCTGTAAAAGAGGGTTTTCTTTTCAAATATCTTTGATCTCTAGTGTATCTTAGGCAAATACCTAATGGAAGCACTATCTGTTACTGTGATATATTGAAGTAGGCTCATGGCAAAAGAAAACATTTAGACAAGTACATTAATTTTTACAATATATTTAAGTACCTGTTTTGAGGTTTTTGCTTTTTATTTTTAAATAAAATTTGCTTGTTTATGCTCTAAAATCTCTTTATAGCACCAGCTGTCTGTATTTGCATCTCAGGCAGCAATAAGCACACTGTTGGCACTTAATAAATAAATCATATTATTATTATGATAAATAACTTGCAATAATATTGAATATTATAGAAAATAAGTGTACTGGCAAAAAATATTCATGGGCTTGTTATTCACTGAGAATGATTTTTAGCTGAATATTTGCTGGAAGTGAATTTAAAATTCCCAGTTATGAGGCTTCGTACTGGAAACCTAATCTAAATTATTCTCATCCAGTGGGGAACAGAAACATATTGGCTGACTTATGATTCCAATCAAAATTCTGATTTCAAATGACAGATACAATGAACAGCTCACAAACTGGTACAGATCACGAATTATTTACAGAAATTATTTGGCAAACAGTTTAGAAAAACGAATGTATTCAAGAAAATAACTATCTTGACAAAAATTAAAATGTACTGATCAAATCAGTTATTCGCCAGATGTAGCTATTTGTTTTGTGGTACACTTAAAGAAAAGGAGATTAAAAGTCTCAAAAATGAAAGATATAATAACTTCTTCTCTAGAAAAGATTAATTCTTTATAACATTAATTGCATACATGTTTACTTGTCACTGTATAAGCTGGATAAGGAGGCATTTAAAATCAATTGATGTTTGATAAAGAAAAAATGAGAGAAATTACATGGCAAAGAGATGAGTTTTGAGTGGGAATAGACGTTTTTCTGCTACCCATTATGATCTACCAATGATAGAATTGTTTGTAGTGCTGGAATATCTTCCCAGTTTTTGTTTCATGCAGCTAGATAATGAAATCCTATCCAATCGAGAGATTGTCATCCTCGTGCTTCAGAATTCTGTACAAGCAAAAACTGGAATTAGAGAAAGATATTTCTATTGATGCATCTGTGCTGCAATTCGCCAAACAAGGAATTTAACTGTCAGGGAAAAACAGAAAAATTAATGTGGTGGCAGAAGAATTATATTTGTCATATAAGAAGTGTAAAGTATGGTGATTATTCTAATTCATTATACTCCTCCACATATAGGTGACTGATATTTTAATGATCCTGATGAGCTATTTGTTATTGTGAATATGCACAAAGTTGTACATATTTGTGATATAATGCATCTATGAACTAGTTTTTAGTCATATTTGTGGCTTTATAATATATTTACACTAGAGTCGTGCAGAAGATGGAAATTCAGTTTCATGAAGGATTTTGAGATTTTTTTCTGGCATTGGAACAAAACCTGAAATTTTCAAAAGTCTCCACAAAGGAAAATTTGGAGGTGGAGGGGGGCAGGGATTGTTTCAGATTGATGAAAGGGATAGAAGTATTTCATTCAGATAAAATTGTTTATTTTTTGTATGGACTTTTTTATTGTCTATAATATTCATTATAACCAGATTAAACCAGAAGTTTTAACATTGTTGGCACCTTTTCCCCCCTGTTTTTCTCCAAAATGAAATTTCTACAAATTGACACAGTTTCACAAAGCTTTTAGATTTTGATGGAACTGCATTCAACCAACCAAAAAATTTCCATCAAAAATTTTCTGACCAATTCTAATTTAAATCCCCCCCCCCCCCCAGATAAAGCCTTTTCAGGCTGTATGGACCTGCATGTGACACATGTTTTTATGAGTAGTATATCATTGTTGCTATCTGGAATAATCTCTATTCTGGAAATAAAATAACTCCATCTTAACATGCACATAGCTCTCATTCTGGCCACAAAAATCCATGTTTATATAAATGTAAAATATATTTTTTTAAATGTCTTGTTAAAGTAGATTAGAACTTAAAATATCAACATATGTTAAAAATATAAAGGTCCATCTAAGTAGATCACTTTTCACAGTCAGCACCGTAAGTTGCAAAGTACATTCTCTAGACCCCAAGAGACCACACATGCTCAAGTCCAAGTTACAGATTTATGTGAGCAAATGTATCTCCCACCCTGCTCTGAAGACAACACATGCACTGGGCCAAATCATGGTATCATTTAAGTTAGTGGGAAATTTGCCACTGACTTCAATAAAACAAGGATTTGCCCCATTGTGTATAGTCCAGATCCTTTCCTGGTGTTTGCTTTATTGCTAGCTACTGAACTGAAAAATCAGTCATTTCACAGCTCTCCTTTCAACAACAAAATGGTTGCACATTGCACATCTTCTCAACTCCAACCATGCAAATAGTTAGCTACAAAAAAGGGAAAGTTAGAGAAAAGAAACCAAGTTAGAGCTACTCAGGGTCAATGCTAGCTTATCCTTTAAATGGGCTTCATCCTTTTCATCTTCTTTGATGCAGCTATATAACAAGCTTCCATTAGGTATTCCAGGAACAATTTAAGATCTGAGAGAGATTAATTAAAAGATTTGCATCATCCTTGGCTATTTTTACTGGCAGACCAGAAACTTGAAAACAGGTGAGATTTTCCCTGGTACCATGTTTCATTATTAAAGTTTGACTTACCTCGGTTTAATTCTTCAGTACCTATAATCCAAACTTTTGTCTTCATGCTAGCTACCTCTGGTATATTACTGCTTCCAGTGTAATTTAAAGAGATGTAAATAGCAATGAACTTGCTCTGTATGCTTTCTTCCACATATATATCTAAAAGACACATTTCATACTAAATGCCTCAATATGGTGTAGACAGAAGGGCTTTGGCTTTCTTGAACAAGGGATGCTGTTCCAGGAAAGAAGACAGCTGGGAAGAAATGAAGTCCACCTGACAAAGAAGGGGAAGGGCTTCTTTGGGGACCCTGTCTCACCAACCTAGTGAGGGAAGGTTTAAACTACATTCAAAGAGGGCAGGTGACAAAAGCCCATGGATAAGTATAAAAAGAGATGACCCTGACAGATGGCTGAAAGTTGGGGAAAAGGGGGAAGAGTAATGGGAAATTGCAATAGGGTCAAAGGAACAAAAACAGGGGGAAATCTGCTCAATATCTTATATGTCAATATAGACAAATGCAAGGAGTATGGGAAGTACACAGGAAGAACTGGAACTCTTAGTACACAAGCAAAATGAGGACATAACTGACATCACAGAGACTTGGTGGGATAAATTTTGTGACTGAAATATTGGTATAGAAGTGTAGCTTGCTCAGAACGGAGAGGAAGGGGGAAAAGGGAGGAGGTACTGCATTGTACATAAAGAAAGTCTACATTCATTCTGAGCTCCAGAAGGGAGTGAGAGGCAGATCTGCTGAAAATCTCTGGGTGAAAATAAGAGAGTGGGGAGAAATAGAGGTCAAAGTGGGGCTTCAATCAGAAGATGTGGGGGGTGAGGCATTTCTAGAACAAATAACAAATATCCAAAACACAAGACCTGATAATAATGGAGGACATTAACTACACACATCTATTGGGAAAATAATACAGCAAAACACAAAATGTCAAATAAGTTCTTGGAATGTATTGGGGAAAGTTCTTGTTCCAGTTGATGGAGGAAGTAACCAGGATGGCAGCCATTTTAGACTTGAGTCTGACTAACAGGGAGGAACTGGTTGTGAATCTGAAGTAGGTGAACGTGATCATAAAATGATGTATTTCATTATTCTAAAGGAAGGAGTGAGAGCAGCAGAATAAAGACAATGGACTTCAAAAAGCAGACTTTAACCAACTCAGAGAACTGGTAGCTAAGGTACAATGTGAAGAAAATCGAAGGGCAAAAGGAATTCAGGAGAGCTGGCAGTTTCTCAAGGAGACAATATGAAAGGTATAACTGCAAACTATCCCAATGCAAAGGAAAGATAGGAAGAATATCATCGAGAACTCTTTAATGACCTAAAAATCAAAAAGGAATCCTACAAAAAATGGAAACATGGACAAATTGCTCAGGAGGAGTACAAAAGAATAGCACAAGCATGTAGGAACAAAATCAAAAAGGCTAAGGCACAAAATGAGTTACACTCGAAAAAAGTGAAAAGGGAGGAAATGAAAATTCAAAATACTAGAATTTTCAAAATTAAAAAAATGAAAATTTTAAAACATTTTGAAAAAATGCAAAAAGTTCCATTTCTAACTTTCAAAATTGAAACAAATTTGAATTTTTTTCCACAAAATTGTTTTTTCCATTTTTCAACCACTTCTGTTAGACATGAGACTTAGGGCCTTTCCTGCATTGTGTAATGTATGGATGGACTGCGGCATCCATGAAGAGCCCCCTTGACTTCAGTCCACTTGTGTGCTACACAATGCAGGATTAGGCACCTTCAGTGTTAATTGTTCAATCTGAAAGTGTAGTTAATGTGCTGGAACAATTGTTTCATTTACAAGGCAAGACCCAAAAGCAGCTGGAGGGGAAAATTAGCTGGGAGGATCGAAAAGCTCTACATTCTGATTTATTTATATGGTCACTCATGTGGCATACCAAGAATATATGTGGGTTTGTGATGACTGGGAGAACTGCATTGTGAATTGCCTGCGGGATACAAAGATAGCAGATCTCATGAGACATCTAGATAGCCTTATAGGTAGTGCTGGGAAGGAGCCAGTGATCACGGTACATGTAGAGAGCAGTAGGATTGCTCAAAGCTCCAGTTTGAAACTGGAGAAAAGCCTGTTGAGAGTCTTAAGTTTAGAGGCGAGAGCAACAACGGTGATGTCGTGGTGGGTGTGTGCTATAGACCACTAGATCAGAAGGATGAGGTAGACGAGGCTTTCTACTGACAACTAACAGAAATTTCCAGATCACAGGCCCTGGTTCTAATGGGGGACTTCAATCACCCTCACATCTGCTGGGAGAGCAATATAGCAATGCACAGACAATCCAGGAAGTTTTTTGAGAGTGTTGGGGACAACTTCCTGGTACAGGTGCTGGAGGTACCAACTAGGAGCCATGCTCCTCTTGACCTGCTGCTTACAAACAGGGAAGAAAAGGTAGGGGAAGTAGAAGTGGGTGGCAACCTAGGCAGCAGTGACCACGAGATGGTTGAGTTCAGGATCCTGACAAAAGGAAGAAAGGAGGGTAGCAAAATATGGACCCTGGACTTCAGAAAAGGAGACTTTGACTCCTTTAGGGAACTGATGGGCAGGATCCCCTGGGAAGCTAATATGAGGGGGCAAGGAGTCCAGGAGAGCTGGCTGTATTTTAAAGAAGCCTTATTGAGGGTGCAGGAACAAACCATCCCAAAGTGCAGAAAGAATAGCAAATATGGGAGGCAACCAGCTTGGCTTAACAGTGAAATCTTCGGTGAGCTTAAACTCAAAAAGGAAGCTTACAAGAAGTGGAAATTTGGACAGATGACTCAGGAGGAGTATAAAAATATTGCTAGAGCATGCAGGGGTGTAATCAGGAAGGCCAAGGCACAATTGGAGTTGCAGCTAGCAAGGGATGTGAAGGGTAACAAGAAGGGTTTCTACAGGTATGTTAGCAACAAGAAGAAGGTCGGGAAAGTGTGGGACCCTTACTGAATGGGGGAGGCAACATAGTGATGGATGATGTGGAAAATGCTGAAGTACTCAATGCTTTTTATCCCTCGGTCTTCAGACTGCTGCACTGGGCAACACTGTATGGGAGGTGAGCAACCCTCAGTGATGAAAGAACAGGTTAAGGACTATTTAGAAAAGCTGGACGTGCACAAGTCCATGGGTCCAGATCTAATACATCCAAGGGTGCTGAGGGAGTTGGCTGATGTGAATGCAGAGCCATTGGCCATTATCTTTGAAAATTCGTGGGGATTGGGGGAGGTACCGGACGATTGGAAAAAGGCAAATATAGTGCCCATATTTTAAAAAGGGGAAAAAGAGAACTCAAGGAACTACAGACCAGTCAACCTCACTTCAGTCCTCGGCAAAATCATGGAGCAGGTACTCAAGGAATCCATTTTGAAGCACTTGGAGGAGAGGAAAGTGATCAGGAACAGTCAGCATGGATTCACCAAGGGCAAATCATGCCTGACTAACCTAATTGCCTTCTATGAGGAGATAACTGGGTCTGTGGATGAGGGGAAAGCGGTGGATGTGATATATCTTGACTTTAGCAAAGCTTTTGATATGGTCTCCCACACTATTCTTGCCGGCAAGTTAAAGAAGTATGGGCTGGATGAATGGACTATAAGGTGGATAGAAAGCTGGCTAGATCATTGGGCTCAACGGGTCGTGATCAATGGCTCCATGTCTAGTTGGCAGCCAGTTTCAAGCAGAGTGCCCCAAGAGTCGGTCCTGGGGCCGGTTTTGTTCAACATCTTCATTAATGATCTGGATGATGAGACTAATTGCACCCTCAGCAAGTTTGCAGGCTAGGCTGGGGGGAGAGGTAGATACACTGGAGGGTAGGGATAGGGTCCAGAATGACCTAGACAAATTGGAGGATTGGGCCAAAAGAAATCTGATGAGTCCTGCAGTTAGGAAGGAAGAATCCCATGCTCACCGCACTGGGGACCGAGTGGCTAAGCAGCAGTTCTGCAGAAAAGGACCTGGGGATTATGGTGGACGAGAAGCTGGATATGAATCAGCAGTGTACCCTCATTTCCAAGAAGGCCAACAGCATATTGGCTGTATTAGTATGAGCATTGCCAGCAGATCGAGGGAAGTGATTATTCCCCTCTATTCGACACTGGTGAGGCCACACCTGGAATATTGTGTCCTGTTTTGGTCCCCCCACTACAGAAGGGATGTGGACAAATTGGAGAGAGTCCAACGGAGGGCAACAAAAATGATTAGGGGGATGGGGCACATGACTTACGAGGAGAGACTGAGGGAAGTGGGGTTATTTGGTCTGCAGAAGAGAAGAGTGAGGGGGGATTTGATAGCAGCCTTCAACTACCTGAAGGGGGGGGTTCCAAAGAAGATGGAGCTCGGCTATTCTCAGTGGTGGCAGATGACAGAACAAGAAGCAATGGTTTCAAGTTGCAGTTGGGGAGGTCTAGGTTGGATATTCGGAAACACTATTTCACTAGGAGGGTGATGAAACACTGGAATGGATTACCTAGGGAGGTAGTGGAATCTCTATCCTTAGAGGTTTTAAGGCCCAGCTTGACAAAGCCTTGGCTGGGATGATTTAGTTGGTGTTGGTCCTGCTTTGAGCAGGGGATTGGACTAGATGACCTCCTGAGGTCTCTTCCAACCCTAATATTCTATGATTCTATGACATAGGGAAAGGTGGGAGAGAGGTCCTGGAGGCCAAATTTAGGCTGCTATGTAGGAAATTAACGTTCAGGACCTCCATGGTAGCATTCTTTGAAATGGTTCCATTTCCATGCTCAGGGACAGCAAGACAGGCAGAACTGCAAGGTTGAAATGTGTGGATGAGATGACGGTGTAGAGAGGAGGGATTTAGGATTATTATAAACTGGTGAACCTTTTGGGGAAGTAGCCTATACAGGAAGAATAGGCTTCACCTTAACTGAAATGGAACCAGACTTCTGGAACATAAAATTTAAAAAATAAAGGTTGTAGGAAATTTTTTAAACTAAGATCTGGGGGAAAGCCGGCAGGTGCACAGGAGCACACGGTTAGGGGTGGAGATGTCGCTTAGGGATTAATGTATTAAAGGGGAAACTTTATATCAGTGGTCCCCAACCTTTTTCGTCTGGCGGGCACCAGACAATGAGCCACGGAGGACCGTGGCGGCGGACAAGCATCCGCCGAAATGCCACCGACAAGCAGCAGCAACCAGAGGCGTCCCCGGCGACGCCTCTGGATGACGCTGCTTCTCGGAGGCATTTCAGCAGATGCTCGTCCACCAGCCAGTACACGGGCGCACTTAGACACCCTGGTGGGCACCATGGCGCCCGCGGGCACTGTGTTGGGGACCCCTGCTCTATATCCTAGGAAAAAAGTTGATAAAATGCAGGTAGGAGCTAGTGAGGAACAGTCAAACATAAAAAAAAAACATTTAAACATAACACCTGAAGGCAAGCAAGTAAATACTGACACGTGGACAAGTGCTTCTATACACATGCTGGAAATCTAAATATCAAGAGAGGTGAACTAGAATGCCTGGCATTAAATGAGGATATTGATATAACTGACATCACTGAAACCTGGAGGAGTGAGGATAATAAATGGGACACAATAATACCAGGGTACAAAATATATAGGAATGACAGAGTTGGCCGCACTGGAAATATGTTTCAAAAATGCATAGAGTCAAATAAGATGAAAATCTTACATGAATCAAACTGTACCATAGACTCTGTGTGGATAGAAATCCTATGCTTCAATAAAAAGAGCAGTAGGAATATACTACCAACCTCCTGACCAGGATAGAGACAGTGATTGTGAAATGGTAGGGGAGGTTAGAGAGGCTACAATAACAGAAAATTCAATAATAATAGGGGATTTCAAGTAGCCTCATATTGGCTGGGTAAATGTAACCTCAGGGCATGGTGCAGAGACAAAATTTCTAGACACCATAAATGACTGCTTCTTGGAGTGCAATTCCTGGAACCCACGAGGGGATAAGCAATTCTTGATTTAGTCCTAAGTACAGCATGGTATCTGGTCCAGGAAGTAACTATAGATGAACTGCTTGGTAATAATGACCATAATGTAATTAAATTTAGCATCTTTGTAGAGAAAAATAATGTTAAAAACACCGCAGTAACATTTAACTTTAAAAGGGGGAACTACACAAAAATATGAAAGATAGTTGGATGGAAATTAAGAGCTGTCAAAAGAGTAAAATACCTGCAAGTAGCATAGTGTGATGAGGTTCACTCACCACTGCGGCACCTCCTGCTGGCTGTCACGGGGATTAACTCAGCTAGCCAGTGTGCTCTTTTCTGGTGGTGTCTCACCGCTGTCACTTCTGCTCCAGGACCCACGTCACTCCCAGGAACATGGTGTCCTCTTCATAACATAGCCCCCTGGCTGTATCATGTTCTGTTCTCCCCCACCCTTCCAGGGGAACTGCAATCCGCTGTCCAGCTACTTCCCACAGTGGCAATTGTGCTGCGTCCCCTCCAACCTCTCCATACCTTTCCCTGGGCCACTTCCCTATGGCCCCCAGCACCCTCTTCGCCCTTGCCTCAGGGCCTCAGCCTGCAAATTCCCACAGCCAACCCAGAGCCGGATCAATAACTGGTTAAGAGAGGAAACAAAAAGTGCGAATAAATGTTCAGTTTTACAACAGAAAGAGATGAACAGTGAGGTCCCCCAAGAATCTGTACTAGGACTGTGCTGTTCAAAATATTCATTAATGATCTGGAAAAGAGGGTGAACTATGACGTGGCAAAGTCTGCAGACTGCCGGGAAATGACAGAGGTCTATAAAAGCATGAATGGTGTGCAAAAAGTGAATAGACAAGTGTAATTTGCCCTTTCCCACAATACAAAATCTAGCGGTCACTCAATGAAACTAATAGGCAACAGGTTTAATACAAACAAGAGAAAGTATTTCTTCACACAATGCACAATTCACCTGTGGAACTCATTGCCATAGGATGTTGTGATGGCTAGAAGTAAACTGGGTTCAAAAAAGAACTGGATACGTTCATAGAGCAGAGGTGGGCAAACTACAGCCCGCAGGCCACATCCGGCCCACGGGACCCTCCTGCCTGGCCCCTGAGCTCTGGGCGGTGGGGCTGCGAGCTCCTGGGGCAGCGCAGCTGCAGAGCCCGGCCTGACCCAGTGCTCTGTGCTGCGCGGTAGTATGGCTGGCTCCAGCCAGGTGGCGCGGTAAGGGGGCAGGGAGCAGGGCGGGTTGGAGTTCGGGAGAGTGTGTGGGGGGGTGGACAGGAGTTGGGGCGGTCAGAGGGCGGGGAACAGGGGGGTTGAATGGGGGCAGGGGTTCCTGGGGGGCAGTCAGGAAGGAGAGGGGGGGTGGATGGGGCAGCAGGGGGCAGTCAGGGGCAAGGATTCCGGGGGCAGTCAGGGGACAGGGAGAAGGGGTGGTTGGATGGGGCAGGGGTCCCAGGGGGATAGTCAAGAATGAGAGAAGGAGTTGGATGGGGTGGCGGGGGGCAGTCAGGGGCTGGGGTTCCAGGGACAGTCAGGGCAGGGGCGGCACAACCCATTAGGCGACCTAGGCAGTCGCCTAGGACACTACAATTTGGGGGGCGGTGACCGCAGCAGTATTTTGGCGGCGGGACCTTCTGCTGCCTCTGTGGGGGTCGGCATTTTGGGGCAGGACCTTCCGCCGCCTAGGGCGGCAGAAAAGCTGGCGGCGCTCCTATGTCAGGGGACAGGCAACAGGGGGGTTGGATGGGGCAGGAGTCCTGGGGGGGGCTGTCAGGGGGCGAGAAGCGGGAGGGGTCGGATAGAGGGCGGGGCCAGGCCACGCCTGGCTGTTTGGGGAGGCACAGCCTCCGCTAACCAGCCCTCCATACAATTTTGGAAACCCAATGTGGCCCTCAAGCCAAAAAGTTTGCCTGCCCCTGTCATAGAGGATAAGTTCATCAACTGTTATTACCCAAGATGGCCAAGGACACATCCCAATGCTTGGGGCAGCCCTAAACCTCTGACTGCCAGAAACTGGCAGTGGAAGAAAGGGATGGATCACTCCATAATTGCCTTGGTCTGTACACTCCCCCTGAAGTTCTGGTACAGGCCACTCTCAGAGAAAGGATACAGGGCAAGATGGACCATGATTGGACCCAGTATGGCAGCTCTTATGTTCTTATATGGAAAGATGTCATGATTTCAAAATAAAAGCCACTAGAGTGTGGTAGATTAGAAAAAAGATATGAGGATGTAAACTAAATATTCTAATGAATAATCATTACTCTGCTTAACTCATACTCCTCTGTAACAATATGTTAAGTTGAATAAATGCAGCAAGTAATGCTCTTACAACATTAAAGATGGTGCTTAATTTGTGCCAGGGCTTGCCAGGGCTGAACCCCAACACCTCTAGGCTTGGCAGTTCATAGCCCCGGCACCTCTGGGCTTGGCAGTTCATAGCCCCGGCACCTCTGGGCTTGCTGCATCAGTTATGAACGTAAAAAAATTGTTTGAGCCCCGGCATCTCTTTCATTACAAACTAAGCACTGGTTAAGGAGGCTTAATTAAGCATGCAAAAGGCAGGAAATTCACAGGTTGAGTTGAGTCCAAATTAAACCCCAGGTCAGAATACTCTCAAAACCTTTGATGTGGCAAAGAACTACATCCATGCATACTGTTCCACACTTAAACTACTCTCACAGCATAAAGGAAGTCTGTGTGTACATCTTTGCAGGACCAGAACTGAACTTTAAGGAGGTTCTGGTGCGATGGGAACTTTTTAGTTCAGTCTGTTTCTTATACTAAATTGGCCACTGTGCAGATTCTGTATATTTTACGGTATACTCTTAATCAAATTATGTCACACTGTATTGTCCATTGAAATGTGGATTTGTGGGGCTATAGACTCATTTAATATCAATGAGGAGGAAAATCAGAAAAAAATTAGGTGTCTATTTTTATATTTATCTTTTGAAATAAAAACCCTCCAAAATGGATTGATTTGATTTAGAAAAGTTCATTTAACAAAATTCAGGTAATCCACAAACAACTGCCCCGGTCATCCCGGGACAAACTAAAAACCAAACCAAACAGGAATTAGAGCAAACAAAACCAACATAAGAGTGTTCATTCCTTTCCATAAAAACAACAAAGAGTCTGGTGGCACCTTAAAGACTAACAGATTTATTTGGGCATAAGCTTTCGTGAGTAAAAACCTCACTTCTTCTATGCATCCGAAGAAGTGAGGTTTTTACTCACGAAAGCTTATGCCCAAATAAATCTGTTAGTCTTTAAGGTGCCACCAGACTCTTTGTTGTTTTTGTAGATACAGACTAACACGGCTACCCCCTGATACCATTCCTTTCCATGGGGACTTGCAATGCTACTTTCCTAGCACCAGGTGGTGCTATGTGAAGCTATAAATAACAGCACACTCCTGTGACCCAAAATGGAGTCAAGCAATAAGTACTGATGGTTTCTTCTGGACTCAGAGGAAGCCGAGAAAGGCAAACATACTCACGGTAAGAGTGCTTGGTCTCTTTTCTTAATACAAGATCAAGTAGTTCTGTAGTATGTGCCCCGCTGTTGGCTTCTCCTAGCTTTATTTTGGGGCTTGATAATAGTTTTAATGAAGGTTGTTTAATAAAATTGGAATATCTTTTATATTGACACCTAAAGAACTGTAATCATCAAGAAGCTCTCTCCTCCTGGCTCTCTCATCATCAGTGACAGATGGTTCCATCACAAATATATGAGCAGGCCCCAGTCCTATAAAAGGATCTGCCTGGAGCAACCCGTGTAGTTGCAGTGATCCAGCTATAGAACCAGGATTTGGGACAATAATCTTACTGTCAACTTAAGTCAAGCTTCTTTCTGTCTGAATTCTTTTACCCACCATGGAGACAGCTCACTAGGATTGCCAACTTTCTACTTGCACAAAACCAAACACCCTTGCCCTGCCCCCTATCTCACCCCTCCTTCGAGGCTCTGCACCCGGGTCACTCCATCCCCCCTCCCTCTGTTGCTTGCTCTCTCCATTCTCACTCACTTGCTTATTTTCACCAGGCTGGGGTAGGGGGTTGCGATGTCGGGGGGGGGGGGCGGGTGAAAGTTCCAGCTGGGAGTGCGGGCTCTGGTGTGGGGCCAGGAATGAGGGATTTGGGGTGCAGGAGTGTGCTCCAGGATGGGACTGAGGGGTTCAGAGAGCAGGAGGGGGATCAGGGCTGGGGCAGAGGGGGATGAGGGCTTTAGCTGGGGTTGTAGGCTTTGGGGAGGGGCTGGGGATGAGGTGTTTAGGGTGCAGGGGGGTGCTCAGGGCTGGGATCGAGTGGTTCGGAGGGTGGGAGGGGGATGAGGGCTGGGGCAGTGGGTTGGAGCATGGGAGGGGATGAGAGCTCTGGGGTGGGGCTGGGGATGAGGGGTTTGGGCTGCAGGAGGGTGCTCCATGCTAGGATCGAAGGGTTCAGAGGGTGGGAGGGGGATCAGAGCTGGGGCAGAGGGTTGGGACACAGGAGGGGGGCAGGGGTGCAGGCTTCAGGCAGCGCTTAACTCAAGCAGCTGCTGGATGCAGCAGCATGTCCCCCCCCCAACTCCTATGCAGAGGCGCAGCCAGGCAGCTCTACGCTCTGCTCTGTCTGCAGACATGCCCCCGCAGCTCCCATTGGCTGCATTTCCTGGCCAATGGGAGCTGCAGAGCTGGCGCTTACAGCGGAGGCAACACGCAAAGCCCACTGGCTCCCCCTTGCATAGGAGCCAGAGGGAGAACATGCCGCCACATCCGGGAGCTGCACGGAGCCACGGCAGGCAGGCAGGTAGCCTGCCTTGTTCTGCTGTGCTACCAACCGGACTTTTAATGGCCTGGTCAGCAATGCTGACATGAGCCGCCAGGGTCCCTTTTCGACCAGGCATTCCAGTTGAACACCGGACACCTGGCCACCCTATAGCTGACACCTTAGATTAAATTTATCACTTGCTTGTACAGTAATTTTCCCAATTTTTTCCATTGTTTACATTGTGAATTGGACATTGCTCAGTGTCCAGGCATTTTAATTGTTTCCACTGTCTAGTCGGTCAGTTTCCCCTCATATTTGTTTTGGCAGTTCACACAGCAGCAAGAAAGAGAAAAACATTATTTTTTAAACTAGGAAAGTGTGATTATAGCAAGCTTATTTTACTATTACCTCATCCTCCTGACTTTCTCCTTGCCTTTTTCTTCCTCCAGTTGCATCTTTTCTATTGTCATTATCCTACATCATGAGCTCTCTGGAATATGAAGTGGGCTTTTATTTTAAGCTTCCTTTTTTTCTTGTTTTTATAGCACCTATATGGGGCCCTGATCCTTGACTGAAGTGGCAAGGTACTATTGTGATACAAATAATAAATAATAAGTGATTGAGCTGTCAATCTTGAAGAAAAACAATAAATGGCAGGAAGAATAAGGAGCAGGTGTGGTAGCTGGAACCACTTTTAATTAATTTTTTGAAAGTGACTACATTTCAAGTCTGTTTTTGTAGATTTCAGGTCTCTTAGGCAGGCACTGTCATTTATGATGGGTTTGTGCAGTACCCAGGACAAGGGGGCCAAACTGGTTGTGGCATTTAGGGTTTTCCACTATATAAATAATAAGTTGATGGGGAATAGATGTCAGACTGTATACCAAATGTGCCATATATTAATGTGAGTTAATATTGTCTTAGAAACCTTAATTTCCTGACGTTAGTACACTGGAATTCTTAGCTTTAGTCTTACAACAGCATTAGTTTCTGTGCACTTTCCCAGCTCTTGTGAGTGGTTATTTATATTTTGTTGTTGCTGCAGGAAATTTAAATAAAGAGGGAAAAAAGGCCAGAAGCACCCTTAACAAATGTGATAACTTTTCAGGTACACCTAATCAAAGTGTTGTTATCATGTTCTGTTATTGCTACTTATAGATATCTCTTGTTCTCAAGAAAATATGCAGAACACAGTTTGTATAAATCATTCTTTAATTTCCTTAACTCCCTTCACATATCTGGATTGTATGCTCATACAGTAGGCAACAGTTCACATTGATCTCTGGATTCCATGTTGGTTGAGAATGTGAAAAGGGTTAACAGCAATTCAGTTTCACCATTTCTGTTAGTTAACAGAAAATCTATCCATTTTTTCCCCTCTTGTCATAATATTTTATTTTCAAATAGTCATTTAAACTCAGGTGTAACTTGGAAGCACAATGTGAGCTTTGTAAGACCTCAATAAAAATACCATTTACAACTAATAGCACACAATAGGCATTAAAGAAAAAAGAAAACTTAGTTGTTACAGCAGGTCATTGTTTTAAAAATGTTTCTTGAAGAAACTATATGCAAATAAGTACAGATAAACACACGGGAAAGTGACTTCGGTTGTTTGCCAACTTCAGAGTGGCACTCACTTGCACTCTGTCAGGTCACTCAGTTCTGTCATGGTTGGGCCATCATGACAGCACTAGAATGTGGAGAATGGTATGGACACCCAGCAGGTATCCCTTATTATTCCATACAAGAGAGTATTCCAGAATGTGATTGCTGATTTTTTTTATATCATGGTTATTGAAATGGAAAAGCTTTTAGGTTTGTGTGGCATTTCTATGTGCATGAGTGGGCATCTTAGAGTGAATATTAAAAAAATAATCGTACACACAGAAGAGAGGATTTCAGAAAAGTTTTAAAATACTGGAAAATATCCTTACATTTGTATTTCCTTGAGTGTGGAAGTGGGAAAGCTGAATAAGATGATTCTTGCAAAAGAAATCAAAGTTAAAACATACAAGGGTGATCAACAAGCAAAATTTATGTTAAGCTTCACTAGTACATAAACAGCACAGGTATAAAAATAATTAAAGTGATTGTGGGAAAAGATAATATATCTCACGACCAATTAAGAAGAAAGACCAATTAAATAATTAAGAATATATTTTATTTTAGATTTAATATACTTCAAAACAAAAGTTCATGATGGAGAAGTAGAGCAATTTTAACTTAAGTGTACAATACAAACCATTTGTGATCTTTCCAGAGAGCTATTCGAAAGAGAAACTGGTGACCCAACATTAAAGCAGCAATAGTAACACTGAATTCCAGGAAAAGGCCAGACCCCAGTGGACCTGTCTGTTGAATTTTGCAAGGCGAATCCTGTATAACTCTTACCAGATCTCAGGACAGTGTACAAATACTAAATAATGCTATATAAACATAAATCATTAGGGAACCCTTGATTATAATATATACCTGCCAATGTCCACAACCCAAAAAGTGGTAGACTTTACAATTACATAAATTTACATTTAATGTTACTATCTAAAGTAGTTGCCCTCCAGCTGTTGTCTGTGGAGCACTTGCTGGTGATCTATGAGGAGCTGACTGATGACATGGTGCTGGTTCTTGTCCCTTTTCTTCAGTTGCTGAATTGCATTAAAGGAAAGTGAAAAATACATTCCTAATATTGCTTTTCCATGTTAGCAACTGCTGTAGTTGCCATAGAGGCCTAATCCCCAAAGGGACCTAGGCAACTAACTGCCACTTTAGGCACCTAAGTCCAGCACTTATATATTCAATCCCCCTTGCTCAACTGCCTCCAAACCCTGCCCATACCTAAGTTTCCACTGGTAAAGTACCCTAGGCACCTAAATTTCTGCTGCTGGGCATGCAGCCACCTCACTCACTCTTGAGCCCTAGTGGGATCCTCAAACTAGGAGTTAACTGGCCTATCTCGCTTGTGGGGCCTGATGGACTCAGAGCCCATCTACTCCTTCAGGCCTCAAACAAAAGTGGAGGAGGTGGTGGTGGTAGTATCTACCCCCATGACCTTTGTCCAGTGTTTAGAGCACTTTTCTAGACTGAGGTTCAAATCCACCCTATGCCTGATGTGGAGTAGGAATTTAAACTCTCAGATGAGTGCCCTCACCACTGGGGTGGCCTTTCTCTCTCTCTTCTGTGGAAGCTGTCCCACTTTGCACAGTGCCTGAACTACTGGCCTAAAAGTTATAAGGTGGAGATGGTGGTGGCACCACCACCATAATTTTTTTGCAAGACAGGGCTTGGGTGCCTAACTCTAGGAGAGTGTTTATGGCTATGAGTCCCAAGCAGAGGGAAGCGCCTGCCTCTGGCCCAGTTTAGGTGCCTAACTCCCTTTGGCTTAGGCCACACCCCTCTCCTTAGCATTTCATATTGGCTAGTTTAGGCAGCTCCCCACTCATGTTTCTTGCTTATGTGGATTCCATTCTCAGGCAGCCTAACTCTTGCCATGCCCTGTGTAGGGAGTCTTGGCCGATAACTCAGGGCTGTGGGTTCTATGGGTTGGCAGTGCATTTAAACATTAGGCACGGCAACACTGAGTCTAAGTCCCCTTTGTGAACCTAGCCCAGAGATGTTAGATGACCATGAATGGGAGGGCAGATGTCCACAAGAAAATCTCTGTATTAAAACGTGATCAGTGCTAAGATAGGGTTGGCCAATCCCTAAACTACAGAAAGATAAAGTGGAAAAGTTTGTGAGCTGGTCTTGTTTCTCTTACTTTCTTTCACCCCATGTACTTCCACCCCACTCTCCCTCACACTGAGAGTCACTCACGGCATGTGCTGGCATATTTGTAATCCATATTCTGCAGACACCCTTCCACATGTATTCTCCCATGACCAATTGCATGTTCTCACTCACTCCACATTCATCCACACAACTCATCTACATATTCACACAAACTCTGTGTCCAGTCACACACATGCTCTGCACACAGTCACACCGTCTTTCCACATTCACTCATTTACTCTCTTTACCCTCAGTAACAACAGTTTCAGGGAAGACATCTCCCCTTGGCAGATGGGGAACGGAAGGGTGTTCAGACCCGGCCCCTGCTGTTTATCAGATCTCTTAGGGAAGGGTCCCCACGGACATCTCTTTTACCAAAGTTTCTCCAGCTTTTAGAATGGCCTATAACTAGAGTCCAAACCCTGGTATCCTGTACCATGCCTGATCCAAAAGGTTTTGATGGAAGATCTATATGGATTGTGGAGGAATGTAATCTTCCCTACCCTGTCCGGACTTCAAGGGACACAGACACTACTAAAGCCACATGACCGTGAACAGCAATGCCCCCTCCTCTTACCTAGAGTTCTGGTCCAATGGATCCACAAAGATCTAAGACCCATTGCCAGAGCCCTTGCACAACCTCATTTCTGCACTCCTATGTAGAGAGGCATTTACCTTCAAAAGTGCTATTTTTCCTGTATATTCTGGGCCTTTCATATCAATACGTTCTCAATCTTAGTATATTATTGAGAGGCTTTTGTACCTCAGAGAAGGGCTAAGCAGACATTTAGAAACCTGCAGCAGGTCTGGACTCTGAGACTCACTGCTGCAGGGGGGTTTATTTGGGGGTGGGTTAGATGTAGACATAAGACATGTAGTCAGTATCCCAGGACACTGCTCCAATGGCAAGCTATGTATAAAGGGATGGGCAGAATGGATATGGTTCATGTAGCTTTCCCCAGCCACACTGCTCTTCTATTCTGTGCTAATCTGAGAAACAGATGCCTTTTAGAGCATTTGTCACATGCTGCCAAAACCTGATTTAGGTCACTCTTTGCATAGTTGCTTCACTGGATAGCACTTCAATTGATTTCTGAGAATAAAAACTAGAATTAGTCCATGTCTGTAAAAAATACTTTAAAAATCTCTTGTCATGTATATCACTAAGTAACTGCTCTAGTTACAAGAATGAAAAGGAAGAATACGCTGCTGTAGCAGATTGTTTCGTTACCCTACTGTGAGTGAACAAATAGTTCAAAGAATAACAGTGACTCTTACAAGGCTGCATAGAAAGAATCAAATACTTTCCTTGGAAATACCTAGCAATTTCATGTACTTGGACTGTCTACTAACTAGCATGCGTTTCAGAATTTTAGTAGTATAGCATATGGTTATTTTTGCCCTTTAATATAAAGTATAAAGTAAATACCAGACATCTCTCTATATCAGTCTCATTCCTGTCTTTAAAACTAGGGATACGCTGGTTACTAAATGTTTCCATTTATAAAGTGTTTATGGATTTTCTTAAATTATTTAAATGTTTACAAATGTTTGAACATTTAAGCATTTACATGATAGGCCACATATTGACCCTGATTCCAAGTCCAGTGGGACAACTAACATAAGTAAAGTTAGTTACATCTTAAGTGTTTTTAGTATGAAGCCCCATGTTAGCATTTGAGCATCCAAATGAAAGCTATGAGAGCTCACAATAAGTGTTATGTAGCCTGCATGGTTATCAGCTTTTACTTGGTGATTTTAAAAGTACAATGGCTAAACCCCTTTCTCTGTCTTGGAACATAAAACCTCTCTAAGGAAGTCTTTAAAGGCTTACAGACTATGTCGTGGTTCATTAGGGAAGTAGTACATGCAATCAGCCATACAAATTTTGGATATTTCAGAAGCAGAGCAGAGAGAATTTTCAGCCACAATTTTTTTCTCCAAAAAATGCACATTTTGGGTCAACCAAATCATTCCACAAATTCATGTCAGTTTTGGGAAATTTTTTCAGTCAACAAAAAAATTAGACTAGATTCACAAAACCCTGGAGGTGAGGGGATGATGGTACTAAGTAGAACTATTTCAACAGGAGAGATTGAGACATCCACCTCAGAATAGTCAATAACTTGGTAATCTGGGTCCAAAGAGGGTATTTGAACAAGGTTCTCCCCAGAGGAAGTAAAACGGGGCACCTCTGCCATGCCACGCCACCTTCTCCTCGGTTTTGTGAATCTAGCCTGAAATTTCATTTGCTTTTAGTAAATAACAGGTGAAAATACCCAAACTTTAAATGAAACTTTTTTAAATTTCAGGTCAAATTAAGTGTTTCATTTGACAGAAAATGAGGTGTGTTTGTTTTTTCAATTCACTGAAAGTTTAAAAAAAAAAAACTTGGTTTCAGGTTGACCCAAAACAAAAAAAGGTTTTGATTTTTTTCCCCCCAGCATTCTCGCAAATCAGAAAATAAGTTATTTGCACAGGACTACTCAAAAGTATCAGAGTACGCAGTTATGTCATACCAGAGGCTGATTTTTTTCTGAGACATGACCAGGGCTGGCTCCAGCTTTTTCACCACCCCAAGCAGTGAGGGAAAAAAAGAAAAAGAAAAAAAAAGATCGAAGGACCCGCCACCGAAGTGCCGCCAAAGACTGAAGAGGAGCGATTGCGCTGCTGCCGAAGTGCCACCGAAGTGCCACCGAAGGACCCGCGGCCGAATTGCCGCCACAGACCCGGACGTCCCACCCCAACAACGAACGGACTGCTGCCTCTTTCTATTGGCTGCCCCAGGCACCAGTTTCCTTTGCTGGTGCCTGGAGCCAGCCCTGGACGTGACATCCAGAAGTACTGCTCATAAAAATGGATTGTCACAGATAATGGTGCCAAATGAGAGATGTCCCAAAATGATTTACAGTTGATAAACATGTCTGAAGATATTGGAAGTTAGTCATACTGGCTAGATCAGCAGGGCCCAGATAGACAAGGTGGAATAGTGAGTTAAATGTTCTCTAACTGGAAACTGGGGCTAAACTTTGATGTGTCACTAGTGATATGGTTTGGACTCAAGTTGCTCTCTAATGGCTTTTCATCTACCTCACAAGATCATCACAGTGGTCAACCCAGCTGCTGCCTTCTCTCTTTAGGAGATATCCAAGACAGGAATAGTAAAGGTGCTATTGGATTGGCAGAGCTGTGTGGAAGAAACTTGCAAGAGTCCTGTTCCCAGATAACACCAAGTATTATCTAGTTCTACTGCCATTCTTCTTTTAAGAGCACTAAACTAACTTGCCTTCCCTTTCACCAAACATACGCTTTTCGAATGGTTCATCAAATGTTTTCTTGCCTTCGAAAATGTGCTTTTCTCTGCTGGACATCAATTTCTCCCCCTTCCAGCAAGTCAGTAACAATCTGTGATGCACGCCATCAGGTGTTGCATGGGAGCATTTAAAGTTTAATTCCTACTAAGCAACTCAAATGCAGTAATATGTTATTTATATGTATCTGTAATATTGCATTCAGTTTTGCTATTTCTTATTACTTTCTCTGCTGAAAGAGCCTGCACAATTATGCGTTCGTTTTAACCACATCTGTCATACACTATTAAAGCAATCTGCATGTGACAAGAACTTTCCTTTGTGACCCATTATTATGAATTACATTTGAAAATCATTGTTATACTTTAGCCCTGATCATAATGAACTTATTTAGTATTCATATGAACAGGATGCACATTCTGTTTCATTATAACTTAGCAATAGTTATTGGGCACATTTTTCCCGCATGTTTTCATTCTGCTTGTACAGTTTATAACAGTTTAACAACTGCTACCAAGTCTAGTAAAACTCAGTAGTGGTAGAATTTGGAAGGTTTCTAATGTGGGGGAGGGGAAGCTTTACTAAATGCAAGTGAAATGTTAGTTTGGAGGCAAGGATAGGGAAAAACTTAAAGCCAGCCAGTAGTTGGAAATGGGAGGTGCTCACATATATCATGGTGTTGGGAGCCATATAAATACATAGAGTTTGTCTAATCACAATATAATTTCCATATGGCAGGGGTATAACAGGGCTCTTTAAGGGGGGGTATAGCTCCACCAAGACCCTCTTCCTGGCTTCTGCCCCAAACAAGTAATTCTGGGAGCCATAGGGCAGGGCTGATGGGAATTGAGGGCTTGGCAGTAGTGCATGCTGGGAAAGGGGGCAGGGACATGAATATCTTGCTGTTCTTCACTGCAAGAGAGAAAAAAAAGGAAACAATACCTATTGTAAGTCTTGTGGCAGGGGCTTGGGCTCTTTGTCTCCCCCGTCAGAGCCTGGCAGGGACATTTTAAAGGAGTTGCTGAAAGAGCCTGGAAAGAGGCCTAAAAAGGCAGCCAGATTGCTGCGTAAGGTATCCCTCAGAATGGGTGATATTTGGCAGGGAGTATCAAGTCCTGAGAGTGGAATTAAGGGACTGTTGCCGATCAAAGGAAGTACGAGGAATAGACATGGGGAAGAGTAGGTAGTCAGACTGGACACCCCTCATTGTTGAAGACCCTATGGTACAGCTCGCAGAAGAGGGAAGGTGTGAGTTCTCCTTTGTCTCTGAGGATATGCAGTTGGTAGCATGCCTTCCAGCCTGGGTAGACAGACATGCGCTAGTTCTGCTTGAGTTGGTGCATTAAAAATAGCGGTATGAGCAAGTGGCACAGACTAGCTGCCCAGGCTCAGACACAGGGCATTAGGCAGGCTCATACTGTGCTACCACCGATGCAACAGTCATAGAATCATAGAAGATTAGGGTTGGAAGAGACCTCAGGAGGTCATCTAGTCCAACCCCCTGCTCAAAGCAGGGCCAATCCCCAACTAAATCATCCCAACCAGGGCTTTGTCAAGCCTGACCCTTAAAAACCTCTAAGGAAGGAGATTCCACCACCTCCCTTGGTAACCCATTCCTGTGTTTCACCACTCTCCTACGTGAAATAGATTTTCCTAGTATCCAATCTAGACCACCCCCACTGCAACTTGAGACCATTGCTCCTTGTTCTGTCATCTGCCACAACTGAGAACAGCTGAGCTCCATCCTCTTTGGAACCCTCCCTTCAAGTAGTTGAAGGCTGCTATCAAATCCCCCCTCACTTTTCTTCTGCAGCCTAAATAAGCCCAGTTCCCTCAGTCTCTCCAGTTTGTCCACATCTTTTCTGTAGTGGGGGGCTATGTGTACACTGCTGTGTTTAGCACACTAGCTTGAGCAGAGCTAGTGTGGCTCTCTGCTTGGGCTGGAAGGCATGCTCCCAGCTGCAGTATAGACAAATCCTGTGGGACTAGCCGATGTCTTTGCAGCTGTACCTCTCAGAAGGAAGAAGACTAACAGAACTCGAGGGAGGCCTGTGAACCTCGAAAGAGGAAAGAGTGGGTGAGGACTTGGACATTCATTTGGACTTTCATTACCTCAGAAGGTGTGGAATTTTCATCTAGTTGTGGGGCAGGGAGGGTTAAACTACTACTAAGGAGGCAAACTGAGGCAGCAGTTTTATCCATACCATGAAAGATGTTGTTTTCAAGCAAATGTCATCATTTGTGTATAGGTGGCACAGAATCATCTGACATCACTGCCTCTTGAGAGGTCATGTGTAAGTTGAAGAGAAGAGGAAACAGAACCTTACAACTCTGTCAAATTCTTCATATGCTGGGGTGAAGGGGGGAAAGTGGTGGGGAGTTGCAGCATTCCTTCACTCTTCTCTGGGACCTGTTAGACAGGAATGACTGCAACTAACTTTAGTTCTGCACCATCCACTATTGCTTGGTTTTGTATGATCAAAGGTGTCGAAGGCTACTGATAAACACCACTGCAAAAGCACTGAAGTTTGTCTTGTGTTCATACCCATAGAAAAACATCTACCGGTGATACCAGAGCCATCTATTTGCCATGTCTTACTATGAAGCCTGACTATGAAGGATCTAGGATGAGCATAGATCTGATATTAGTGACATTTGGTCACTCCCACATTCCAATCGACAGTCCCAGGAAGTATAGTTGGAGGTGTGATGGTAGTTGGTAAGATCACAACTACTAAAATAAAATGCAGTTCTAGCCAAGGTCCTGTACAAACAGTATACAACATAACACAGAAAGGCCTCTTTATTTTAGCTCTCACTGTAAATTCCATTTGTCCCATTTATTCCTAAAACAATACCGCCTATTATTTATTCAGGGAGGAAAAAAATGTGCTTGATAACAGAAAATGTATATGTTTGTGCATGGCTAACAAAAAAAATAGATATGCTATCTGATAAAATATATAATTTTGTGGGCTGTTAATCAGTGCAATAATTAATCTTCCCTGCTATTCCTATTACACATTAGTCATTACCACAAAGAGGCTTTCATCTCTCCAAAGTACATCATATAAAATCACTACACTGCACAAAACTCTGCATCACACCTGACTCCTAATGATGTGTGGGTAGCATACACAACATTGACCTCCCTTTTTTAAAATGTACTTGATACTGTCAAATTTCCTGTCTGCTGTACCAGAGGGCCACAGAGCTGGTCTTGCTGCAGAAATTAGTTCCAATTTCTTGAGGGGGCTTGATTAGTATTCCCATTTCACAAACAAGGAAGCCCAAGGCCAAATGAACTGGCATAGCTCAGGCTGGGACTTGGGAGTTCCTAAATCCTAGTCCCTAATCCACTAGGGCATACTGCCTCTGATTTAACTACCAATGGAGGGATTATCTACAATTTTAGGCCCTGATTCTGCAAACATCTATGCACATACTTGCTAACATGGCCAGTCCTATTAACTTCAATGGAACTACTCAAGTGAGTAAAGCTAAGCATGTATTTAAGTGTTTGCTTGGGGTCCGATTGTATGAGGTGCCACTGAGCCCTCTGGCCCCAATCCAGTTAAGCACATGCTTAAGTGCTCTGCTGGATTGGGATTAGGGTGCTCAGTGTCTTGCAGGATTAGGCCGCTAGTAAGCAATCAACAACCTCTATCCTAAATTTCCATACTTCAGAACAGTAGGATGTCATTTGTCTGGACCTTGTGCTTTGTCAGTTTGTAATTGGAGTTGAGCCCGACCCAAACTCCTGGATCTGAATACCTCTAAACTTTGTGGAAGTTGGCTCTGTCTCCAAGCTTTGCACTTAGAGCCTCTCTCTCTTCTGGGTGAATGATAACGCTTTTTAACGCTAATCTCCCACTCCCTTCTCAACTAATGGAACAAAAAGAAGGAAAATTTATCTCAGTCCCTGGGATATTATCTTCCACTTCTTTTGGGAATAGACTCATCAAACCATTTAGGCCATGAGTGATAAACAACTTTTTTAAATGGATAAGAAGCAAATTGGCAAAGAGACAATAAGGTTATTAAGGGATAATATTGGGAAACAGAATGAAAGATGATTATCTTACTTCATTAAATTTCTGATTTAGCATTTCTTTTATACTCTTCTTTACCCCTTTCACTCTTGTTCATTTTCTGATACGTCAGGGTTATAAAATCCTCCCACAGAAAAGTGGGGAAATTCAAATTGTGTAATTTAGAACCTTCCACGGCAGAATTCAGTGATTTTTTCAAAATCTTAGAATCTAGAAACTTTTATTTAAAAATATGTGCCAGTTGATTCTTTGAGTTAACAAAATAGAAAAATGAAACTGATTCATGCTCTGTGGACTGTCATTTCCCTGTGAACAAACAGGAAACTTGCTCGCCTCAATGGGAAAGGTGTTGGCTTATTAGACCTGGTAAATGAAGTCTTCTTTTTTTTATACAAACAGGGTGGCGGCAGCAGCAGGGCAAGCTTTTCACCCAGAATGCCCTGCCAGTATGCCTCAATCCTGATATGAGAAGCTTCCTGTAGTCTCCATGGCCCATGCAATTCTTGGTCTTTGCTGTGTCTGCCAAATAGTGCCATGTTTGTGACATTGGTAGGGCTCAATTCCAACTCATCTCATATGATAGCCACCGATTATACTCTACTGAGCTGGGATAGATTCAAACTGGTGACCTACATATGAATGGTTCTGTAGCATACGGTTCCCAATAGTGCTAATGATAACATCTTCCAGAATGAGTACCAACAACCCTCAGACAGCTCTCCCAGCACCTAACCCCAGCAGCTTCCACCCAAAACCAGCTATAGTTTCTCATCATGATGCCAATTTTTCCAGTGTTAGCAATGTGGATACATAGCATGATATCCTTTTATGAGGTTTGGCTGGTCAATGTTGAGTAGCAAATATTTCCCATCGCTAAAACCCTGGCATCTTTTTTTTATTTTCACTCACTTGATTATTTCTCAATTTCTACGGCTATTTTAATATGTGAAAATAATGTCCCTTTAGCCTTACAGAGCAACAAATTTAAAATATGGCATACAAAGTTTTCACGTTATTCGTTTGTACATGAATAACCTCAGTTCTGGCAACAGAAACAAAATACAGATTCATGAGGTTAGTAATAACAAGAAAATTTCATTTAGGGTTTTTTTTTTTCAAACTCATTTTTCAACATGCTGCAAGATAGAAAGGGTCAAAAAATGCTGTTTTTACTGCTAAATTAAGGTCAGAAACTCCTACAATGTTATCTATGACTTCATGTGCATAGGGCATATAAAGTGGTATAATAAGCAAAACTATAATGCTGATGTTTTTCATCAAAGGAATAATTCAGAATGGAACAGCATCAGTATTCTAGGACAGTTGCTTAATTCTACCCAGTATTTCTTTGTTGGTTTTAGGCAATTTTTTTTAAAAAGAAAAGTGATCAAAGACATTTTGTGAATATAATTCTTAGTTATACTTAGTTCCGCTCAGAAGAGACATTTTACATATCTTCATATTAGATATTTGCTAGTAGGATACTGTCATTAGAAGTTAGTAAATTATAAAATAAATAGCATGAATATCAGCTGTCCTTATGGAAAAACCCTATAGACCTATCCCCCTATAGGGATTTAACTAGTAAGTCTTTAAAGAAGTATAATAGGATTCTATTAAAATCACTCAAAAAACCTACTAAATTCTATGAATGATATCCTTGTTAGAGTTTTTTAAAACCATCCTGTAGAATTCTACACTAGGGATTTTTTTTATTAAATCTTATAGAATTTTTTTTAGAAAAACCTAGAGAAAAGTTATCACATTCTGTTGAATTCCCCTGTTGTGAGCTGTGTGTGTATCAAAACAGGACAGGGAGGATATTTCAGAGATTGGGACCATTCCAGCAAATCCGGGAGTGTATTTAGACTTCCATGTAACCTATATGGCTCAATCATTTTTAAACATATGAATTTAATTGTTCCTGAGCAAAAGCTGAAGGATGAGGAATGGACAGTCATGATATTCAGGGTTTTCTTGTATATAGGCAGCTATTATCCCCCATCCCCACCCCGTCCTGATTTTTCACACTTGCTATCTGGTCACCTACTTGGAGGGTGACGTTGCTATAAATGCTTCCTTGGGATGTGGTACCCATCCTGCATTTGCTTGTGCCATTGCTGATAGACCAACAGCAGCCTCAACACATTGGTTAAGAGGGGAAGAGAAGGAAGCAATACAAAAAATAAAAAATGAGAAAGCTGATAGCAGTGAGTACAAATTTACAATTAGGAAATGCAGACAAGTGGTAAAGGGAGCTTAAAGATATCAATGAAAAAGTCTGTGGCCAGTAGTATTTAGAACAATAAGAAATAATTCCTTAAAAATATAGTGAGCAAATGAAATTCTAGTGATGATATAATCCTGATGCAAGACAAGGATAACAAAATTATTACTCAAGATGCAGAAAAGACAAAAATATGCAATAAATATTTCTATTTTGTATTCAGAAAGAAACAGGATGGTGTACACAGTATCTATCTCACAGTGGTCAGGAAATATTTTATTTTCCATCAGTAATTAAGGAGGAGGTTAAATATTTTTAATCCAATAATTTGCAGTCAGAAGTACTAAAAGAATTAACTGAGGAACCTCTGACCTAATCATATTCATTTTTGGGACACTGGAGAAGTTCAGAGGACTAGAAAAGAACTAATTTTATGTCAATATTTAATAGGATGACCTGAAAACTAAAAGCTGGCTAGCCTGACTTGATAATATATGGAAATATGCCTATCTTGTAGAGCTGGAAGGGACCCTAAAAGGTTATTGAGTCTGGCCCCCTGCCTTCACTAGCAGGACCAAGTACTGATTTTGCCCTAGATCCCTAAGTGGCCCCCTCAGGGACTGAACTCATAATCCTGGGTTTAAGCAGGCCAATGCTCAAACTACTGAGCTATCCCCCCCCCCCCCCCCCCAGGTAAAATAATAGAAAGCATGATGCAATCACTAGAGAATTAAAGGCTGGTAGCATAAATAATGCCAGTCAATGTGATTTTATGGAAAATAGGTCTTGTCAGACAAACTTTAGCATTTTTATTGCAAGTTTGGTTGTAAATGGGGACTCATCTGCCAATGTGGGTGTCTATAGGGGGGTCCTACAGGGGTCTGTACTGAGCCCATTACTATTCAATATCTTTATCAATATGGAAGAAAACATAAAATTTACATAAATTTTATAAATGTAAAATTTTCAGATGGCACAAAATTGGTGGAGTGGTAAATAATGATGCGGAAGGATCCGTTATACAGACTGATCTGGATCACTTGGTAAGATGAGCTCATTTGAACAACATGCATTTTAACACTACTAAATGCAAGGTCAGATATCTAGGAACAAAGGATGGAGGTCACACGTAGAAGATGAGGGACTGTATTTTGAAAAGCAGTGACTAAAAAGGATTTAGGGGTCATAATAGATAACCAACTAAACATGACCTCACAGTACTGTGCTGTAGCTAAGAGGATAAACAAAAATCCTGGAAGTATAAGCAGGGAAATATCAACTAGGAGTAGGGAGGTGATATCACCTCTGCATGCAGCATTAGTAAGACCACTACTGGAATACTGTGTCCTGTTCTTGTGTGCTCACTTAAACAAGGATGTTGAAATATTGGAAAGCGTTCAAAAAAGAGCTTCTAGTATGATCTGAGGTCTGCAAAACATGCCTTATAACAAGAGACTTAAAACGCTCAATTTAGCTTATCAAAGAGAATGTTAAGAAGTGACTCGATTACAGTCTACAACAAGACCCTCCATAGTGAAGAGGTTTCTGACAGTACACATCTCTTTAATCTAGCAGAAAAAGGCATAACAAGATCCAGTGATTAGAAGCTGAAGCTAGACAAATTCAGACTAGAAATAAGATGTACATTTCAAACGATTAGGGTATTTAACCCGTGAAACAACATATCCAGGGATGTGGCATATTCTCCATCACTTAAAGTCTTTAAATCAAGACTGATTATCTTTCTAAAAGGTATGCTGTATCCGAAATAGAAGTCATGCAGAAATTATTGGGTCAGATTTTTTGGACTCTGGTATACACTAGGTCAAACTAGATTATCATAACGGTCCCTTCAGGCCTTAAAATTTCTGAGTCTATAATGGGAATCAGCCCAGTTGATGGAGGAGAGACATTCAAGGAAAGAGGTTTTGAGTGTACTACAAGAATTTAATGTATCAAGGCTCATGGCAAAATAAAAATGTTACTAGTAGACTCAGCAGTAACATTTAGAAACCACTTATGCCATCAAAATGCCCAAGACAAGGTAAGAAACCCCAGAAAGCTTCTGATCTTCATTTTCATGGCTTTCATAACATTCCTTATTTTGGGGGCTCAGGATAAGGTCAGTGTCCTGATCATTTCATATCCCACTGTCCTCCACTCAAATCCAAATCATCCCCTTTTGCTCTCCTGCCTAAGAAGACCACTTCCAGGGAATTCTCTCCCAGCTATAGGGATGTTTTGACAACAGCGAAAGGCAAAGTCTGTTATTCCTTCTATTTTGGATTTTCAAGTACCACTCCCAGACTGTCTGGCAGGTGGTGATATAGTAATAGTAAACATTTATATTTATGATAGTCCCCAAAGACCTCAGCTAGCCTTTGTTCCAGATTCTGTACAAATATAGACAAGAGACAATCCCTGCTCTGGAAGACTTACCCTCTAAAAGTACCATATCCCTTGCCTTCTAGGAATCTGTAGCTCTGTTTTTTTCTCTCTCAGCCTTCCCTTCCTTTTATGCCATTTTCTCTCTCTTTTTCTGCTTCTTGACTTTTTTTGCTTCATTTTCTCTGCTATTGCATTTCTCTCTTTCTCTGTTGCTTCAATTTCCTCATCCTCTTTCTTTTTTCTTTAGTTTTTTCTACTGATGTCTTTTTCTACATCCCTTCCATTTTCTTTTCCCCCTCTTTAACTTCGCTGTTTCCCTGCAGTATTATATATACACCTCTTCATTGTTATCACTGTGTAGCGATAACACTTGGTTCAGGTTAGTCCGTGTCTTTTATGAAATGAGGAGGCAGAAATTCCGATTAGAAGCTCTACACGTTCATGCTACTTACACTATCAAGCAACATGTTATATTCTGTGGGCACCCATGCAGTCATCTTTGGAAATTTGGAACATGCTCTGTGCCTAGGGCGACCAGATAGCAAGTGTGAAAAATCAGGATGGGGGTGAGGGGTAATAGGCGCCTATAAGACAAAGCCCCAAATATCAGGATTATCCCTATAAAATAGGGATATCTGGTCACCCTATCTGTGCCTACTCTGATACTCCTTTGAAGGGGTAAAACAATTAAGGATAAAACCATTCACAGCAACTTACTGTTAATCGTCATCATAATCAAGGTTGATATTCCCAGAATGTAATCTACTATTCACATGATCCAAATTTGCAAATGTAGGTGCCTGAAATTAAATATTGTGGGTAATAGCCTGTGTTTCACTTTTTGGAAGTGCAGCCCCAATGGAAAGGAATGGAACTAAGGTGACTTTAACCCACCTCTGAGCCATCCTGCTTCAGTCCTGCTCTGGCTGGCCCTGTGTAACTTACAGTCCTAGACACCTGTATAAATTACTGCAGCATCCCTGGCTGCTCTGCGGTCAGCAGTGCTGCCTGGAATCTCCACAGTGCTACAGCCCTGCCTCCTAATCCTGAGCTTGCGATGGGGTCCTGGGAAGGCAGACTTGTGGTTTTCTTCTGCAGGCACTGTGCCAGGGGAATTCTCCTTTGGCCAGAACTGGGACCTGTAGAGCCCCTTCACTGGTGTAAAGGGGCTGAAGTGGGGATTAGGATTTCACTTTTAATGCCCAGTTACTGCCCTCCAGATCTAAGGCAAAACTCTTTGATGCTGGTGCGTGTCTTCCCTGAATAAAGACTCCAAGACTGGGCCCAGATACTGTAAAAGTCTCTTATCAATTGTTTTATTTCTTATTCTGTCTTGGCACTTGGAGGCCAGCTGCAAGTCACTTATTCCAGTTATATTAATGACTAGAGCTGGGTGAATAATGGATGTTTTGGTTCGGTGGTAATTCTGAAAAAAAAAAAAAACTTTTTAAAAAATGTTTTGGATTGCGCTGAAAACTACATTTTTTAAAAAATTTCAGCTAGTTAAAAAGTGAGAGAACATTGAGTCAGGTCAAGCGAAACATTTCATTCCACCCAGCTCAAAATGTTTCACTTGGGTTTGGGTCATTTTAATAAAAACAAAGGAAGACTAGATTCACAAAACATGGGTAGGAGGGGAGGACGAGCCCTCTCTATAACTTTTAGGCCAGTCATAGAATATCAGGGTTGGTAGGGACCTCAGGAGGTCATCTAGTCCAACTCCTGCCCAAAGCAGGACCAATTCCCAACTAAATCATCCCAGCCAGGGCTTTGTCAAGCCTGACCTTAAAATCCTCTAAGGAAAGAGATTCTACCACCCCCCTAGGTAACCCATTTCAGTGATTAGGGCGCTCTCCTGGAATGTGGGAGACCCAGGTTCAAATTCTTGCTTTCTTTCCCTTTCATAATGACTACTCATTGTCATTCATAGCGACAATTCATAATTATTCATAATGGAGATATCCCATCTCCTAGAACTGGAAGGGACCTTGAAAGGTCATCGAGTCCAGCCCCCTGCCTTCACTAGCAGGACCAAGTACCAATTTTGCCCCAGATCCCCAAGTGGCCCCCTCAAGGATTGAACTCACAACCCTGGGTTTAGCAGGCCAACGCTCAAACCACTGAGCTATCCCTCCCCACCAATGACAATGAATAATCATTGAGCCAGGACAAGAGAGTAAAAATGGCTGGATAACCTGGTAGTTAAGGCTCTCATCTGGGGTATGAGAGACCTGAGTTCAGATCCCGGCTCCAATGACTAGTTAATTACTTATAAAAAGTTGAACAACTTCAACAGGAGAGATTAAGAAAGACCTATGCCCATAGCTCTGTGGCTAGATCCAAGTTCAGATCCCTTCTCCACATTAGTCAGAGGGGGTGGGATTTAACCTGGGTTTCTCATATCCTAGCTGAGCGCTAGAATCACTGGGCTAGAAGTTATAAGGAGGGTACTTCACCCTCCTCTATTAGCTGTTTGGTGACTCTAGCCCAAAAAAACCAAAATGTCAAACTATTTCATTTCAACATGTCCGAAACAATTCCATGTTTTGGTTTGGTCTAAATTATTTGATGAACTCGACAGAAGTTCGTTAAGAGTTACAGGTCAACTCAAACTACATTTTTTGAGTAAATAAACTATTTTCTTAAAAAGATTTGCTCATCTCTAATAAGGATGCAAAAGTTTTATAAAGAAAAAAAATACGCTTTTATCTCTTAGAAAAGCTGCTGCTTCACAGATATCAAAGAGGCTCAACTTTCGATGTTCATTTTGGCTTTAAAACCAACCTGGTATAAAACTCATAACCAGAAAAAATAACAATTTTTGGTTGATTTCAAAGGGGGAAATTTATTTTAAAATATTGTAAACTCTTACTTAAATTTCTCAAAACTGGGAATTAATAAAATTGGATAAAATTAGTACCAAAAATAAGCTCCTATAACATTATAGTATTAACAATCTCATATCAATTGTACAAAATATCAGTTGGCAAAGCTGGACTGACTGAGAAGGTTTGGACTTTTAATGCACTTTGGGTGATCATAGGAGTTTTGCCATTGACTTCAAGGAGAGCAGGAGCAGGCCTGAATTTTAAATAGATGTTGCAGCAATAATATAGAGAAACATTTATATAGCCAGGGGTCGGCAACCTTTCAGAAGTGGTGTGCCGAGTCTTCATTTATTCCAGGGGTCAGCAATGTTCAGCACACAGCTCACCAGGGTAAGCACGGTTCGCCGTCCCGGGCCAATGGGGGCGGCGAGAAGCCGCAGCCAGCACATCACTCGCCCGCGCTGCTTCTTGCCGCCCCCATTGGCCCGGAACGGTGAACCGCGGCCAGTGGGAGCCGCGATCGGCCGAACCTGCCACGTCAGCAGGTAAATAAAACTGGCCCGGCCCGCCAGGGTGCTTACCCTGGCGAGCCGTGTGCCGAACGTTGCCGACCCCTGATTTATTCACTCTAATTTAAGATTTCGCGTGCCAGTAATACATTTTAATGTTTTTAGACGGTCCCTTTCTATAAGTCTATAATATATAACTAAACTATTGTTGTAGGTAAAGTAAATAAGGTTTTTAAAATGTTTAAGAAGCTTCATTTAAAATTAAATTAAAATGCAGAGCCCCACAGACCGGTGGCCAGGACCTGGGCAGTGTGAGTGCCACTGAAAATCAGTTTGCGTGCCACCTTTGGTACGCATGCCATAGGTTGCCTACCCTGATATAGAGAAACATATATAGATAAATAGAGAATATACAGAAACATTTAGAGAAATGATCATATGAATTGATCACGCTGCATCAAAATAAATTTTCTATAGCTACATGCCAGCATGCACAGATCTGCTCCCATTTAAGATCTGATACATTTTAAATATTAAGTTCCTTCCATTTTTAAGTTCCACCCATAAAATATTTTCTGTAGTTTGTTTTGTTCCTCAACATCTACTGGCAAGGAATTTTCTCCTTAATACAATTGGTGGAATCAAAAAATCCAGATTAGTGCCTATCTCTCAGCACCTATCATTGTGATATATCTCAGGGCTATATAAAAACAGAAGCTAAACTGAAACTAGAAAGGTTTAGCATATCTCCATCTTGCGTGTGAGGCTCCTGACAAGAAAACTGTGCACTAATACCTATGCTTAAATCTCCCGGGGGTATTTCACCAACAACCTGTCCTACTGCCATAGAAGTGAAAATCAGGAATACAGTTAATTGTGATATGATGTATTTCCACATGTGGTCTGGACAGGAAAAAATGTGCCAATCTGACTAGATTCTATATCATCACTTTCAATCACCAAAACAGTGGGTCAGATTCAGCCTGAGTTTGGAAGTCCAGGACTTCCGAGATAGGGAGTGTTCCGGTGTGAGGAGCTTAGGGTGATAGAAAGTAGCTGATGCTTCCCTTGTGCTGGGAGTCGGAAACTTATATGGGGGGCCGGTGCAGCCTAAAAATTGACTCATGTTGACTAGGAAAGGGTCATGTCTTGCACAGATAAGGGATGCACTGAGCCAGCATCTCTGCCAGCAGCACGGTAGCTATGTAACTGCTGGCTGAAAACTAAAGCTGTTCCTCCTAGGGTGACCAGATAACAAGTGTAAAAAATCGGGACGGGGGTAGGGGGTAATAGGTGCTTATATAAGAAAAAGCCCGCAAAACCGAGACTGTCACTATAAAATCAGGAGGAACCCTAGTTCCTCCCCAAAGGAAAATCCCCAGAGAGGGTGGCAGTAGCAACTCCTTCATCAAGATGACAGCCCACTGAGGCACAGAAGGCGAGGATGGTGTAAATTACACTGATTCTGGCCCACTGGGCATATCTCCTTCCTGCTCCACAATACGCCTTGTAAAGATCACAAACCAATAATATCCCCATTTACTCAACGTCATTTTAGATTCCTACAAACAGAACTTGAAACAGCATTTATTTAGCAATAGAAAGCAATATACAATGAAGGCAGCCTAATTCAAAGCAGATGCTAGTCACCACCCTCAATTTATATATGGAGAACGAATCTATCCTTTGCCAACAAGCAAAAGTCTAAATCACAAACATATGTTAAGTGTTTGAATCATTAACTCTACGTCCTTGCATAAATAAGGCAATTGACTGCCCTCAGTCCGGGCATACAGCTATCCTTGACAAAAAAAGGAGGTTTGTATTGAGACTGAAAGCACTTATGGCCCTGAGGGCCAAAATTTCCTACTTTCATTGGTGTACTGAGCTCCCAGAAGACCCATTGGCTTCAGTCTGAATTGTGGGTCCTCAGCACTCATGAAAATCAGGCCAAAGGCTTGTACAGGTGGGCACACAACAATTGAAACACCCATAATCAGAGGTTATTTTTGAAATTTTGTGTTGAATAGAGAATAAACTCTTGCAAACTAAGCAGCAGACAGGTGAAAAACCAAGAATTGAAACTCTACAAATGCCTTGTATTCTCAGGCCGCCCCATACTTGAATAATCTGTATATAGCAGTCCTTTTGAGGCCCCTCATCAAAGCCTTTACATAATATTAGCCCCTCTCTGTAAATGGAGCGTCTAAAGAGAGTACTGGACTCTAGATGTAACATGCTACTAGTCAGCAATAATCGTTGAATCAGTAGAGTTCACAGCATATCTTTTTTTCCCACGGAAATTAGGTATTTTAGAGGCTTCTACATTTTTTCCTAAACATTTTTTTTCTAACTCAGTACTAGGAAGGGAAATTATTCTTAATAATTGACCTACAAAACTCCGCTAGACTACATTTAATTTGTGAATTGTCTAATAAGATTAAATGAGATCACAGCTGCCAAAAAAGGGCTTTATAATCCCCCTTCTGATCAGATTGTTATCAGCTATCTGTCCTCAATACAGGGCTTATCATGAAATTGAGCTATTTGGGAGGGTGGAGGAAAGAAATGTCTGGGATCACCTCATTCTAGTTGCGTAGAAAAGTATCTGCACTTATACAAAGGGAAAGTGGTGTGAGTCACTTTCTTTGGACCAGATTTTTATACTCTGAATCATGTTGAGTAATACCTTACTACATGAGCAATCCCATTGGAAATCAATGGGACTGCTTGCAGAGTACAGAGTAAAGTATTACTCATTGTGAATTAGGGTATCAGCATGTGGCTTTTAGAATTGTGGAGTGTCGTTTGAACCAATCAACAGGCTAGGGAAAGCCTTGTGGAGCATGGATCACCGTTCACGTCGCACTACCCATCAGTACCGGGCCCAAGCCAGGTAAGCTAATGATCTAACCAGCAGACCATTTGGTGATGAATCCTGGTTATGTGCGCACCTAAGGCATGTTGTGCAGATACGCAAAGAAGGGAAGCCTTTTCTCCTTTTGTTTTTGAAAATTCAGGTGAGCCATGCCCTCTTGCCTTTATTTGATCCAACCTTCTAAACCTGTGGGCTGTCTCCTTCATCTGACCTTGGGTTACTCCACCTTGGCTTTTTTCTGTAGTGATACTTTTCTGTGCTGTTAATTTAAAAAAATAGCATTGCTTGTTTGTTTGTCTTTTTGAAAGGAATGGTGCTGCCTGTTGGTTCATAAGCATAATTGGCTTTCATAGGCACTATAGAGAAACACGTTTAAAAATTAGGACTATTTTGTTTGGAAAAACAGCTGTCTTGGAGTTTCTTATTTTTAACAGCTGTAAGGGTTTTAGTTCTCCTAGCATGAGCCACTGTAATTATAGGCAAGTTAGCCTGACATCAATCCTGGGCAAAATAATGGAAAAGCTGATACAAGGATTCAAATAATAAAGAATTAAAGGATGGGGGAAATAATCAATACTAGTCAACATGGTTTTATAGAAAAAAAGTCTCTTTGCAAACAAACTTGATCTCGTTCTTTGATAAGATAACAAGTTTGGTCGATAAAGGTAAATGAGTAGATGTCCTATACTTAGACTTTGGTGAGGCATTTGACTTAGTACCGCACAACATTCTGATTAAAAAAAAAATCATCACTATGCAACATCAATAAACCACACATTAAATACCTGAAGAACTGGCTAACTGACAGATCTCAAAAAGTAGTTAGAGAATCATCATTGAATGGAGGTGTTTACAGGGAACTCCATAGGGATAGATACTAGGCTCAATGCTATTCAATCATTTTATCAATGATCTGGACGTAAATATAACATCACCACTGATCAAATTGTGTGTGGATGACAGAGAGAGTGGTGAAGTGGTAAATATTGACAGGTTAGTCATGCAGAGTGATCTGGATTGCTTGGTAAACTAAACCCATTAAAAATACATTCTAATACAATCAAATGCAAGGTTATACATCTAGGAACAAAGAATGTAGGCCATACCTACAGAATGGGGCACTGTATCCTGGAAAACAGGGACTCTGAAAAAGATTAAGGCATCATGGTGGGCAAGCACCTCAGCATGAGCTCCCAGTGCCAAAAAGGCCTACTCTGAGCCTTGGATGTATAAACAGGGATGAACTGAGTAGGAGTAGGGAGATTGGTGACAGGGATACTAGAATACTGCCTCCGGTTCTAGTGTCCACATTTTAGAAAGGACGCTGGAAAAATTGAAAAGGGGGCAGAAAAGAGCCACAAAAGCAATTTGCAGAGTGGGGTGTGAGAAACTTTAATAGATCAATTTGTTTAGCTTATCAAACAGAAGACGGAGAAATGGCTGGATATTTGTATAAGTACCTTCATGGAGAGAAAATATAGGGTACTAAAGGGCTCTTTAATCTAGCAGAGAAAGGCATAACAAGAACCACTAGTTGGAAGCCGAAGACAGATAAATTCATATTAGAAATTAGGCACAAATTTTTAACAGTGAGGGTGATTAACCACTGGAACAAGCTACCAAGGGAAGTGGTGGATTCTTCATCTCTTAATGTCTTCAAATCAAGCATGGGTGCCTGTCTGGAAGATGAGGTTTAGCCAAGCACAATTATTGAGCTCAATACAGGGATAACTGGGTGAAATATAATGGCCTGTGATATATGAGAGAGTAGACTAGATCTAATAGTGCCTTCTTGCCTTAAAAGCTATGAATCTATTGAAAATAAGATGATTTAAAATAAAAGAGTCACATAACGTAGCTGAGAATTAGTCTCTGGACTTGGTGTTCTTCCATCCAAATTAATGCAAGCAATCAGAGTCCTATGCTGTTTCAAAGCAATGACCTAAGAGTGGTTGAAATAGCCTACAGAGACAATTTCAGTAGTGCTTCATCTGAAACAACGGTGCAAAAATGTTTTAGCCATGTTAGCCCTTAAAGAAAATGTGATGAGGCCCAAGGGATCACATGGTGCCCTTCATTAGACCAACAAACTAGAACACTAAATAATTTGTACCTTACAGTCTATTTGTTGTTTTGACAGGCGTTATCTGATTTACTTTGCTGCAAATATAACTAAATGTCAAAACATCAGGAACTTTAGTATCAATGAATTGAAGCGCGATATGATTTTTATGGACGTTTGAGTGAAACTGAATATTAAAAAGAAACAAATTATTTCAATTAACACCTGTAAAAAAATTGGGGGGGAAATCAGAGACTGGTTTGACCTCAAATTTCCAGTGACAACAAGGTGCATTGTGGTAAGTCATTCTAAAACAATCCCCAGAGCTAATGCTGTATTTTTCCTATTTCTCATGGGGAAAAGGTGGACATAGCCAATGAGATGCTGGAAATGTTGGTTGAGCAGGCGATGTTTAATTGGAAGAGTTACTATTCACTTTTTCTCTCTGGTTTCTCAATTCAGTCTCACTGTTTAATGCACTGAAAAGTAGAAATGAAGACTTTTAATTAAAATTAGCAGTTCTGAGGTTCTTTACTCCTTAAATGGCATTCTTGTGGCACTTAAAGACTGGCAGAACAATGTAACAGACTAATTGGTTTTCCATCCTGCTTTTATACTAGTTTAATAATCACAAATTAAGTGTTACAGTTTAGAAAAGTTTGCTTTTGAATGTTAAACAGCACAATTCTCTTTTGCGTTATTAAAATGACATTAGAGCAGGGCAGAAACAGGATTGTGATTTGACAATTGAGATAAAACAAATAGATGAATCTTGATGAGTGACTTCTCTCCTTATATAAAACTTAACCCTCTTAAGTACAGCTTCATTTTGATGCCATTGTATGTACATTATTTTCATTAGATATTCCTTGTTAAACTATTTACTTTCAGTAGACTTGACTAAACCTTAGCATTACTTAAAGATTGCTTATTTGGGATTAATCTCTTCAGTTGTGTTGGTGGTGGTTTGAACTGTTGTCATAACTTTCACTTTATTTACATTCTGACTTAAATTGTCATTGAGGTCAGCGGTAATTGTGTACAAAATAGGAGTCACATAGCTACTCTTCAGCTGTATTCTCTTTAGTTACCTATATTCCTTCCCTCGTGAAAGGAGTACATTCTCTTTGATATCACCCTTCATCATTGACAACAAACAAGATACATCAAGTTTACTTTTCAGAGTAGCTGAGAGGATTTGACATGGAGGAGAAACAAATCTTCTATCCATCAGTTTGCGATATTTGCTTTTTTCTTTCAATTATTCATTTGTCATAAATATATTGTTTAGTTTAATATTTTTAAGTGAAGGTAGTGATGGTTAAGGGCACTGAATGAATGCTCTGGTGACCCCTCTGCCATTATTTACCTACAGAACGGGTGTATCACAGATAGTAACAGTGAAAAATTCTCCACCCAGCCTGCCTATGCTCCTCAACTCTGACAGAGAGAACCAACTCCACAATGACAGTCCATTCTCCACACCTCCATGAGATGGCCCATGAGTGTGCCCGTTGTGATGGTGCCTTTGACATCTGGCTACACAGAACAAGATTGGGAATGCTAACACATTTAACAAGGGTGAATGAATAGCTGTAAGAAACCAACCTAAATTGGATTTCAACCAGTAACCAAATGGGAGAAATGCTGCATGACCCATTGCTACTCCTCCCAAGCCATCTCATCCCCTGCTGGGGAAAAATAGAAGTGAAAATCAGAAAATCCCGTTACTCTTTGTTATTTCTTACCTGTCAGTATGTTCATTACTGAAAGCATGTTCTGAATTTAATCACTTGTACAGACAAACAAGTTGTCACTCTAAACATTATCTCACATTAATTTTCTTCTGAGCTCATGCAAAGTTGTTGGAATACTTCCACTCTGGGTTCAGTATTTTGATTTAGCAGCAAGAGCCATTGGTGCCAGCTCATTACTGACTCTCTTCATTTAGCAGCATGAGGTAATTGCCATTTTTGTACAGGTGCATGCATGGTCTGCTGCAGTTGATTAGAGGTAAAATTTTATCACTTACCAGTTTGCACTAGCACTTCTAAACTCCATTAGTGGTTGTAACAGGGTGCTGGCCTAAGAGGCACTGAACCAGTCCCTGGGTTAGCTCAGAACCTGCTAGTATAGCTCCCATAATGGGGAACTGATTGGAACTGGCAGGGTGAGGCTCATTAAAGGAGCCTGAGAGCAATCACCTGTGAGCATGCTGAGAGGAAGGCCTATAAAGCTAGCAGGAAGGAAGTAGGAGGGGGGAACAGGAAAGTGAGAGAAGTGGGGGCCTGTTGCTCCCAGCTAGCTGTAAGAGCAAGCTGTTCCCTAAGGGGCTACCTGACTGATATTGAACTATATATAGTTGTATATACATGGTGGTGGGAAAAGACAGGGAAATAAAAGGGCCCTGGTTTGTGAAAGAGTGGTCTCCAGCAAATTTGTACCGTGAGCAACGAAGAGCTCGTCTACGGTGGTGAAGAATTGCTTGCTTGCATTGGTTAACTTAGAAAGGAAATCTGGGATTGTAGAAGTGGGCTGTAGTCCACGAAAGCTTATGCTCCAATAAATTTGTTAGTCTCTAAGGTGCCACAAGTATTCCTGTTCTTCTTTTTGGGATTGTATTGCAATTTTTAGGATTTAGCTTTTTGTTTAAAGACTTACCCACAGTTAATGGACATAGAAAGTCTTTCCTTGAAATTTGCCAATCAAATATGCTAAATCAGTTCAGAAACATTTTCCAAGATCACTGAGAACTTCTTGGGAAGCTAACTAATTCTGAAGCTAAGATGACCAAAGCATAATATACAAGAATGCCAAAACAGTCAAGTGGAAAACTAGGGTTCAGTACTGCCCCATGCTGAGCATGTTCTGCCAGCTGTGAAGTGCTCTTATCTGCCATTTAAGCCATACAACACCAAAGAGAGTTGAATGTATTTAGCATCTCACAGGATCAGGCCCTGTTAACTAACTGATAGTGTATGAAACTAATGTTGCTAGAACTCCAAGATGTTCTTGAAGGTGAGATTTTTGTGCTACTAGTAGATAACACTCTAATTTTCTTCAGAATGTAGCCAATTTTTAAGTAGCGTATGCCAGTCCAGGTGTCTGCTAGGACTCCCAAGGTAATCTGCTCTAAATTGAGCCTCGTCCTAGTGTCAGAGTTCTAAACACCTAGCCAGGTAACCTCTTCAAGTGACGGTTTTGCATGGACCACATTTTTGTCCGACCCTTTCATTTGTGGTGAACGTACACTGCCAACAGCACTAAGTGTATGCCAAAAACAAAAGCCACAGTGAGTATGAAGGAGCAATAAGTAAATATAAAGAACCTAATAGAGGTGTTTCCCTTGCCCATTTCAGAATGGAAGCAATTGCTTCTAAGTGTAAAGGATATATGGGGTGGGATTCACAAGGCAGACTTAAGCAGCTAACTTTAAAATTTACATTCTCTTGTGTAAAGAATATTGAAGCATTTTATACAAAGTGGAACCACTTCAATAGCAGAGCAACCGAACCCAGAATTGCCAATCATCCAGTGGTTAGGGCCCTCACCCAGGCTGTGGGAGAGCTGGATTCAAGTCCCTGCTCCACATTAGGCAAGGACCTGAGGGATTTGAACCCAGGGCTCCCACAGTCTGGGTGAGTGCTCTTGGTAAAATGGGAACTCTTCCTCCGTGGGTTTTTTTTTTTTTTTTCCCTTGTAAAAGGGCTGACCTAGCTTAGACACCTAACTCCAGAAGACGGTTCATGGTTTTGAATCCTGAGCAGAGGGAGGCACCTCACTCTGGCCCAGAGTTAGGCACCAGCCTAAGTCCTTTTGAAGGGCAGGACTTAGGCCCCATCCCTGCCCTTTGCATTTCCTACTGCCTAGCTTAGGCAGCTCCCAGTTCAGTGTGCTGTCTTCTGTGAATCCCTTTTTTTTTTTTTTTTTTTTTTATTTTGAGCCTAACTCTCCCCAGACTTTGTATGAGGAGCCTGGGCGAATAATTCAGAGTTACAAATTCCACTAGGCAGGAGGACACCTAAAAGTTAGGTGCTGCATCTCTCAGCCTAAGTCCCCTTTGTGAATTTTACCTGCAGGGCAATTACTGCATAGGACTGAGCCCATGGTGTGCAATCTAAAATGGACTGAAAATATTCTCTGTACAGGTAGCCCTATCTCACCTAGCTTACTTGCAATAGACGTGGGTGTGGTGGTGGAGGATGACAAATAACCTGGATGTGATGCCTGGCATACAGCGAGCCTGAGTATATTTTAGCTGCAAATTACTGATGACCATAGCTTACAGAATTTGTCTTGGATTTGACAGAGAGAGACATGTCTTGAGTAAACCTCTGACTAACTAAAATCTATAATCACATACCTTCATTCTGCACATCATCTCTGTTTTACAGCCAAAGTGCTTTGCTGCCTCGCTTAAGACTGATCAGCTGCATTTCTTCCATTAAAATTATTGATATGAAAAATTGATGTTTTTCGTTTTTTGTGCCTGAATAACATCCATGGAAATAAAATTGAATATCCATGAGACTATTGATGGCTTTCTGAGATGTAGTTCTTTTGTTAGCATAAACAGTTGGCTTGACAGGTGGTCATTAAAATTTTCAGATTGATAGCTGCTGTGACCTATTTTTTTTAACATGTTTATATAGTTGATTTGGAAACTTGCAGAAAGTGAACTTGAGACTTTTTTATCTCTTCAAATCAAGCATGAAGAGTCAACAATGACAGAATTAGCAAAGCTGCCCAACCAAATATGGAATGGAGACAAGGTAAAACTTTGGAAAATATGTAAATGTCTATTCAAGTACTAAGTATTATGATTTTATTTACATATGGATTTGGATGGACCCAGAACATTTGCGTGGATTTCAAATTAGACAAAACAAATTTGCCCATCTCTACTAAACCCTGTGAAGTATAGTGCTCCCATAAACTTTGAAGGCTATCTCTTTGGAAAAAGCTTATACAACTTAAAATTAGATTCGTTGTAATCATAGCTTAGAGTCTGTAAATTAACCCACATGGGTTGTATATTCAATACATGGATGCTCTTGAAAACTCTGGTTTTGCCACCACTTTCAAATTGAGGGGCCTAAAATATATTTGGGCACCAAAATAAGTGGCTTGGTTTTCAAAGGTGCTCCCTCTGGACTTTGCAAAGTAAAATGTTAACTGGCAGCTGTAATTCAAAGCACAGGGAATAAGGCACTGCTCCCGCAAACCCTTACTCACAGCTTTAGCTTTAAGCACATGAATAGCCCCGCTGAAATCAGATAATGGCACGCGCTTGAGATAATGAAGAAAAGTCGAAGTCCTGCAAAGGTTAGCCTTGAAAGGCATAGGGCATGTCTGCATGACGGGGGTTACAGCTGCAGCGTGGCAACTATGCTGTAGAGCCATAGGGTCAATGCTTCCTACGTCAATGGAAGGGGATTTTCCCTCACTGTAGGTAATTCACTTCCCCAAGCAGCGCTGGCTAGGTCAGTGGAAGATTTCCTCCATCAATTTAGTCTACACAAAGGGTTAGGTGGCTTCACTATGCTGCTCAGGGCTGTGAATTTTTCACACCCCTAAGTGACATTGCTAGTTCAACCTAAATGTTAAGTGTAGACTAGGGCCGAGCTACCTGAAGCAGACCGTCAGCTGCCCCCATTATGCTTTAGAGGGGAATGGAGAGTGAGTTCAAGAAAACGGGATAAGTTCAAAGAATGACGAATAGCATAGCAGAAAGGGCAGTGACGAGGGAGAGAATGATATAAACAAGTCAATTCCGAGGGAAAATAGACAGGAGGATGGGGTTGAGTAGGAAGTCATGAGAGGTGAGTGGAGTGATGCTTAAACAATACATCCTACTTCACAGAGGAGTTGTGAAGGTTGAATAAATTGTATATAGCGCTTTGAGACCCTGGGACAGAATCAGCTGTAGAAGAGCCAAGTAAAACCGGAGACAAAATTTATTTAATTAGCAAAAAATCAAAGTTCTTTCATGTAATCATACCAGATTTGAGTTGCTGGTATTAATGGAAGCAGCATGGTTGCACCCACATGTCAGCTACATCTGCCTTCAATTATAAATATTTATGCTATAATAAGTATATTCTCATTTTAATGTAATATTCATGTACATAGAATAATGGAAATAAGTTATGGAAAAAGCCTATCTTGTCTATTCTTATCCCAATGGAAGACTTTTCTCTGAACTGCTATTAAGATTAAACAGTGGGGATACCACTTCTTCCTTGTGAAACAGTTTAATCTTGGGAGACTAGTCACTACATTTTTTAGGATTTTCATTTCCTGAGGTGTACATCCATTTTTTCTTTTTAATCCTGTTGCTCAGAGTTGTATCACTATCTCCCTCTCTTTTGTCTCGTAGAAGGTATCTCTCTTGTCTCTATTTACCTTATCTATTATAAACCATTTATAAATCACTATCTGTAATTAAATTAAATGTTACACAGTTAACTAAAAATTCAGTAGCATAAAAATTCAAAACATGATTAACACATTATTATGTGGTATATGGACAAAGAGGAGTAAGACCCTAGTGTAAATCAATGTAGCACCTTTGGAGCTATATGGAGTCACACCAGCTGATGTGCTGGCCCTACATTTCTAATGCATATCATTTTGCACTTATTTTTCAAAATCTTGTACTTCAATTAATATTGTGTTTCATCATGGGAATCAGTGTTGGGCTTTAGATTCTAGAATGAATTTAGATTTTAGGTAGAGATTAGATGAGTTTAGATTTTCCAACTCAAATGTTGTTCTGAAAAAGTAGGTAAAGGTGGGGTGCTGAAATAATACGCTTCTTTTGCTATAACGTCCTTAAACCTTAATGTTTCACTTCAGTAAATGATGAGTTAATTGCTGGCACTTGTAGCTCAAATAGTTCAGATGAACTGTATTACCCATGAATGACTTGTGACTCTATTTCCTCCGTTTTGAAGGAGGAGAAATAAAAAGGAAGAGTAACAAAGTATAAGCATGATCAAGGATATTAAGTCCTTAGTTTCTTTTCTCAAATGTAATTGGCTTCTGTTTTAGACTGATGTTACAGAAGCACTGATTCAAGGAGGTAACAATTATTTAATGCTTAGATTACTGTATTTTATTTAATTTTCACCCTCACCTTTTGTATGTTCCAATTTATAACTTAACTAAGTGACAATATACACTAATGACAATTTTAATGAAAGTAAGGAGTTTCTATTCACCAAAACAAGAAAATGTATGTTTAAAAGTGAGATTCCATTTTAAAATCATCCCCCTGGACCTGAATATTGTGTAGCTACATATAACTTGTGAATGTACCATGGTTTGGAGACCTCTGCAAAAGTTAAATATGGAAAGGGAGTTACACACTGTGTTGCATTAACTCAGAATTTCAAATTCCTCCCTTTTTTTGTTCAAGAAGTAAAGCTCACAGGACAGCCCTTACCCTGCAGACACATGCAGCTGCTTACTTTATGCATAGTGTTACAAACTTGGAGCAATTCCAAGTTACGTTGGAGAGCAGGTGGATTTTAATCTTTTATTGAAAACTACAATAGAATCCAAATGTGTGATCCCAGGCTACAATACAGCAAATGAAGTAAGCAATCTCACTCCCTCCTGGGTTGTCCCGTGAGGCCAGGGACAGCTCCAGGCACCAGCAAAGGAAGCAGGTGCTTGGGGCGGCCAATGGAAAGGGGCGGCACGTCCTGGTCTTTGGTAGCGGGCCCCTCACTACCTCTCGGTAGAGCTGCCGCTGAAGTGCCACCTATCTTTTTTTACCTTTTTTTTTTTTGGCTTCGCCGGTTGGGGAGGCAAAAAAGCTGGAGCTGCCCTGTCTGAAGCGTACCAGTTGTGGGCAGATGAACCTTCCTCTCTGTTCAGAGTCTGTCACCTCTCCACATGGAGAAGCTCTGAACACCCTCCTTGTATATCAAGTTATGCATGGACTTGTGATGGTCACGTCACGTCACAGAATGTCCAGATATGCCTAAGGACAGCTTTCCCTGCTGCTGAGCCCAAACATGTATTACAACATTAAACAAAACACATGCCAAAATAGTGATGAAATAAACCATAAAACAAGACGGGCAAAGGTGCCTCACCCTGGGGACACAGTAGCATCTAAGTGTGTGGCCTGTCTGGGGGTTCTCCAGTCCCCTAACAATAAGCCCATTGCAGTTGATGGAACTATGCACATGCATAAAGTTAAACATATGTATAAATGTTTATGGGATTGGGACGTAATTCTTAATTTCATTAAATGTTGAATGTATATATAGACATAATTATGAGCAAAGGGATGTGTTTTGTTTGATCTTTATAGTCTTCATATTTAATTTCATACTTTTGTTACTTTCTCAGTATACAGTGAAGTAAAACCTCATTAATTCTTTCTTGGTCAGTCCACTAACCTAATAAATCTTACCATAAAAGCTAAAAATATACACACCCTCGTGTTCTCAACCTATATCTCTGCAAAGATTGAATAGCAAATATTTGTGATGTCTTATACTACAGTTTCCTTTCTTTTACAAAACATGCAACAGTCCAATTACTAGTACATTAAGGAGTATTCTCATAATTAAAGCTAAACCACACGTCAGAATTAATGAACAAAGAACATCTCGCCATGCATTATCCTGGCTTTTTTTGCTGTCATTTATTGTCCATTTACTAACTTGCAAACTTGGATACTCAATGGCTCTCCCAGTCATTAGTGTGAATTAACATTTTTCTGTATAACTGTTGTATGCAAGCCTCTGGAGGCAAAAGTAATAATTATATGCTCCCAGGCATGTAACCAGAGCAATAACTGCATGGAGAAATAAAGCTCTGATGCTGAACTTGTACTGGTGTGAATCAGGAGTAGCTCTGTTGAAGTCACTGGTGTTACATCAGTGTAAGATATCCAAAATGGACCAAAAGCCATAGCCATGTAGTTCAAAAGCAATGAGTGGAATCTCCTGTGAAGGGTGTTTTATTAAAAAAGGCTTCGTATCTCTTTCTGTGAATCAAATGGCTCACGTTGCATATATTAAAAGGGGGAAGAGAAAGACCCATCACAATTACAGCTTTCTATAAACCGGAAAGGAAGAGGATCAGAGGTTCCACGAGTCTGTTAAGGATGTGGTTATTGCCACTTTATTTTACATGGAAGATGCTTGAATAATACAGCGATGAGCAGCAGAACCAACCACTATGAGGGATGGGTAGATTTCATCATGTAAATATCACTCAAATTTACCCTGCATTGAACAGAAATACTAAAATATTGTTAAAGATGAAAAATATAATGGGCCTGATTCTCTTCATATAGTAGTTTCCTACCAATACAACTCCATTGTCTTCAGTGGAGTTAAATAGATTATAAATTATTTGGGTTGGGGACCATCAGTTTTTGGGCACTGATTGGATACATGTAAATAACACTACAACTTCCGGTTTACACTGGACATGGCAGGTTGCCAAGGTGCCAGACAGGCAAGCTGGCAGGAAACCAGGCAGGTTTCTGGTGAAAGCCTGTCTGGCAGGCAGGGTTCTGTTGGTACTTCATCAAAATGAAACAGTCTCTGCAAAACATTTTGATTTAGCCGAATTGACAAATTTTGATGGAAAAACGTTTTGTCGGACTTTTTCTGACCAGCTCTAGTTTTGAGCTTTATAGCCTTTATTTATGTAGACACTTTCAATATGATTATGTTGTCTTAATAGAAATATATGGGTGATTCCCTGGTGGCCAAAGTCATACCTCCTAATTCCCATAGATGTTAGCCACCCTACTGACTACTGTCAATTATACCAGCTGGAACGATCCCCTAGGGACCACTCTACCAGCTGAGAATTGGCTGTCACACTTTGCATTCCAGCCCTGCTCCGTCCCACTCAATATGGGTTTAAACAGATGGAAGAGTCAGTGGCCTAAAGCTCAAACTGATAATCAGGCCCAGTTGTGTAGGAAATGAAGCACCTGGTTGACAGCATGCAGCAATGCGTCACGGACATTTAGGCTGGAAATGAACAATTAGCAATGTTATGGTGGCCCATCTTTACCCTGCAGGGTCTCCTGCCTCATGAAATCCTCTCAACTTTCTGTTTTATCGACTTTTAGTGATATTTAAATCAGTATCCAGGCAACTCAAATGCCAAATTCTTTTTGCAGCCTCTTTTAGTTGAGGGATTTACTGGCATGATAAATGGATTAATTAATATTTATTTTTGCCATCTTTCTAATACATAACTCGCCTTTCTCCAAAAGTAAAACGATGTTAAATAAATTAGAAGATAAACACTTTTTAAGACTTCAGGAGTCATTCTACCAGCACTAAATCACACTGTATCTGATTCTAGCACAAAGTGTGAAGCAGCCAGATAACAAATATTCTTGAAACGTAGCCTACTTTAATAATAATAATAATTAATAATAAACAAGATACATAGACAAATGAATCATTTTATTTATTGGCATGGTAGAGCAATGGCACTATGTAGTCTTATTCCTAACACTGAAACTTTATAGCAGTCTATTGACAAGATGAAAACCTCATTACAGTAAACGGTTAATTTTTAACTCCCATCACAACACTCCTCATAAGAGTTACCAGACACAAAACATGAGTGACATAATAAAGTCACTTAGTAGAACCCTCTCTGAAAGAGCAAGAGACACTACCTCTGGCAGTGACCAATACTGCTTCCTTTAGAGGAAGGAGAAAAATCTACCTAGTGCATCTGGTAACAGAAAGCAGAGCAGAGGAAAATCTGTAGATGGGATGTTTTATAACACAGAATAGCATTCGTTCAAGATATGCTTCTCTCGATTCTGCCTCAATCTAGACTCAAATTTATCTCCTTACCTCACAAGCTTTAAGTTATGTCACTTACGTTATGGTACTGACCTCCTTTGTGAAGTATTTTGAGATCTACTGATGACAAATGCTAGATAAGAGATAGGTAGGCATTATTATTTTTTATTATTGTGAATGGGAGAGGAGTCGTCCATGAGGCAATCTCCCTAATAAGATGTCTTCTGCTATGAAAACCTCTTAGCTCATCATTCATCCTTCCCTTACCCCATATTGCCACCACCACCCTGCTGCCCCTAACCCTCACTCCTTCTTTGCTCAAAGTCTCTTCATCCCTATGTACATAAAGGCGGCCATGATATAAACCTGAAACCAAACCCAAACTATAGCTATGTCCAATCTAACCAATTTCATTTACTTTCATAAAATAGTATCAACATTATTTGCACAGGAGGTAATAAGGGCTCAGGTGGCTGCGGCTGCTTGTTAGACTCTGGAGTGTTCAATAATGCAGGAGGAAAAAGGAAATTACTTTCAAAGATAAAAAAGCAGCTTTAAAGAGAATTGTAGTGGTCCCTTGCTCTTGAGTGGGGAGGGAGGTCACTCTGCCTCATTACAGGCAGACAGCAGGTAACAGTCTATGGGAAAACTCCAGCCCTCTGGGTGGGGCCAAGCCACAAACTGTCTTTAGCCTGAAGCCACCTGGCTGGGGCAGACAGCAACAAACAGTCTAGGGAGGAGGAGTTCTGGCTCTCTGGGAGGGGCAGAGCCCTGAGCGGTCTTTGCCACCTGACTCTGGCTAACTAATTAACAGTGTATAGGGGAGCTCTGGCCCTCTGGGGTGGGCAGAGCACAAACAGTCTTTAGCCCACGCCCGCCTGGCTGGTAGTGAGCCCACAACCCAACCCAGCCAAAAAGAGGGGTTTGGCCGCCACCCCAGGGGTGGGGTCAGTGGCAGGGGGCAGGGAGACCCAGGCCCACCCTATTCCATTGGGTCCCAGCACAGGGCCCTAATAGTGACGGATAGGTCCATGGGGATGCTATCAAAACATGCTGATTTACTCTCCAGCAGCAGAACCAGACTAAAGTCTGGTTCCGCTGGGCTACTTACTAGCACAGTCTGGGTGTAGGGCCCCATAGTCCGATGGTTCTCTGTCTCCTTGGGGTATTCAGCTGCTGGCAGTCCCCAGAGCTCTTTGGGGCATTTGTCTGATGGCGGTCCTGGCAGCTCCTCGGGATATTCGTCCGTCTCCTCCAACAGCAGGGCATGGCTCCACTTGGGGACTAGTCTAGGATCCCACAAAGATATCCGCTCCCTGGAAGAGACATCAGCTCCCTCTGATGGTCCAGCCCCAACTGAGCTCCAGGGCTCTGCTTTTATACTTCCTGTCCCGTCCCAGGACTTTTGGTGCTGGAGGTGTGGAGGATTCATCTCTGCCCACCAGGGGAGTGCAGTAGTCCATCACAGTCCAGTTCAGAGGGAGACCATTCTGCCTCAGTACAAGAATGAATGTGAAACCATCACCTGGGCTAGGGGAAAGGTCAGAATCCACCTTCAGGTCTTGATATAAAAATGTAAGTAAAGAGAGGTGCCTAGCAGTGGCGAAAGAAATTATGATCAAACACAGATGAAATGGAAAAGCTTGACTCATTGAGGGCAAGGAACAAGGTGACTGTGCTGATGATGACTAATGGTAGTATATATTTCATCTTCAAAGAACCTTATTCTATACCCCATTCCATTGGACATTTCCTTTGTTTCCTCTCAGAATACCTTCTTTCTCATGTGCCTGGAGCTCCTGGTCTGGTCTGTCAAGCCTCTAGCCTTCCTCTCTTGAAAACACACTGTTCAAAGAGAAACCGAAATCTGAAGCCACCCCCTTTGCCAACTGAAAATTATGAGCAATCAAAAAAATTAAATTGTGGAACGAATACGACGTGTACTTAATGTCTCCATTTAATCACTTTGTCTTGTGTTACTCACCTTCCCTCCCCCAACCTTTGGGTGCATGAATCTACCTAGACTGGGGATTTGCAGCAACTATAGTCATGGATGTAGTTGTACCAATGGAAGTTCTAATGGAAACCAGCAAATCTACTATTTGCACCTGTGGAACTTAGTCCAGTTTGAAACCAGGGTAAGCTCTGCCAGTGCAAATTGCAGCTTTACCTGCCTATGCTAGGAATTGTGCTGCTACAGCTATACCCCTGTCTGTGATTAAGGCAAATCCCCAGTCTAGACAGGGCCTTAAATTGTATTTTCCAGGGCAGGAATACTGGGTCAGATTATGGCCCCTCTATGCCAATCCAGTGGCCCATGGAAATTTCCCCAATGCAGGGGCAAAATAAGGCCAATGTACAAGTCCATATGTTGCCCCACCTCATAGCCCCCATGTAGGGACCAGAGGGAGCATGTTGGAGCATCAGCAGGAACAGTAACCAGAGCGCTGTCTAGTCTGGCAATTCTAGACTGCAAAGCAGCCCTTAGCCAACTGTGTAAGGCTACCGTAAATTCAAGTAGCCCCTGGAGAAGCTCTAATTTATGATAGGGGCTGAACTAGCTCCTGAGCAGCCCAACAGCTTAAAACCAACTTTGCCATCCCCCATTCCAACTCCTCTTGAGAGGTGCAGCAAAGAGTCTGTCCCTTTGTTGCCCTATAAAGCTTTAGATGCCTCGTTGGCATCCTAGACAGTTCTTAATTATAGAAGAGAAATTAGTTCTGAATGTTGTAATATCATGTGAAAGCAACATCTCCCAACAGTGCAATAAAATACTAGAAACAAGAACATGAGAATTCTAGGAAGGGGGGTGGGGAAGCATTGAGGCCTCAGAAGCTCAATTGTATCTGAATACATTCTGTGCCAGGCTTGGAAAGTAACCCAAACTGACATTTTAGCTTCACTGCTTAGGTTTTTTTTAATATGCTTAAAATGGTTATTTTCTCAGACAAAATCTTACTCTTAATTTTCTACTAATCCTTCTACTTCTGCATTATATACACCATAATCCTCCTTATAACCAGGGCCAGCTCCAGGCACCAGCAAACCAAGCACGTGCTTGGGGTGGCACATTTTCAGGGGCAGCATTCCAGCCAGTCTTTTTTTATGTGTGTGCTTTGGGCGGCAAAAGACTAGAGCTGGCCCTGACAGCAGCAGCGCGTCCTGCACGGGGGGCGCCCTGGGGCCACTGCGGTTCGCATCGGGGAGCAGCGCCCACACCTATGGCCAGGCAGGCTCTGAGTGTGGGACACTCGGGCTGGGGGCTGCCCCGCAGGGTGCACAGAGTGGGGACCGGTGCCCGCAACGCTGCCGTGTGGCCCCATGTCCCGCTCTCCGGGGCTCCGCTCCCTCTGGGGCTGCCCTGCCCCGGCTCCTCAGTCCCCTGCCGGGGCGGTCCCCTGGCTCTGCCCTCCCAGGTCCCAGCTGGTCCTGGAGGCAGGAGCCCTGGCTGGAGGGACCCTGAGCTGAGGCACAGCCTGGGAGCCCCACTGCTTACCCCGACCCTGCCAGCACCAGACCGGCTGGAGGCGAGGAGGGAGCGGGCGGAGTTAGCACTGGTAGGGGGAAGCCCAGGGCTGGGGCAGCAGGGAGTGCGGGTGGGGTGGGAGGGAGGGCCCAGCACTGGGGTGGCAGGGGGTTCTGGTGGGGTGGGGGCGAGATCCCAGGGCTGGGGCGGCAGGGTGTGCAGGGGGAGCCCAGGGCTGGGGTGGGGGGCAGCCAAAAAATTTTTTGCTTGGGACGGCAAAAAACCTAGAGCCGGCCCTGCTTATAACACATGCATTCCAATTGTTCCCCCACCAGAATTATGGCATTTTACTTCATGGATACATTTTCCCAAGTTAAAAAATGAAAATAAATCACTCCACTCATGTATGAAATAATAATTAATGTCCCTGGATTCAAAATCAAAATGTATTTTGATAGCAGGATTTATCTTAATCTACTGCAAAAGTTCTCTGTCATGCCCTCTAATTAAATGAACTACATAATGCTGTTATATTTAATATGTACTTACTGTAAAGTATTCTACATGTTCCATTCAGTTCAGTCCTTATTTCCAAACGTGTGTGTGTGTGTGTGTGTGTGTGTGTGTGTGTGTGTGTGTGTAGGCGCTCTCCATAGTTCAGTTTGAAGCTCTCTTTGTCTTAAGTTCCCATTTTTTAAATTCTTTTGTAACTCAATTACAGGTAAAGCAATGCAATTATAAGTGCATGTTTGTTATACATAGGGGCAATAAGTACATGCAATACTCTGTCTATTTTACATGGATACAAGATCAGAGAATGGAATGAGGCATTCTTTCCCCTTTAGCAGCATGTTTCATCTATTTAGTCTTCATAATCTACAAAACATTATAATCTACAATGAGAAAGAAAAGAGAGTCTTTTTTTTTTTAATATTTCCATATTGGGAACTGGCTTCAAACTTCTCTTTGCTGTAATTCATTGGTTTATTAAGGAAATCCGTTCACTAGATATGGGTAGAATTGCAGTAATCCAATTGTCTCAGTATACATTTCTTTTCAATAACTGATAGACATTTTCATATCATTGTACCACTCTTACTTCATTTCTTTCCTAGTAGGTGCTGCTTTATAGCCTGAGGAATATATATATATATATATTTGCCCCATTATGGTGCATATTTTAGTCCAGTAAAAGTGGATCTTGTGACACTGCCATATAGAATGTATAAACTACAATGGCTCTGTATTATATTTCTTACCTACATTGGATGTAATTTTACTAAAGATATTAAAAAGATGTGGAGAAATATATATCCTATGTGTCTGGGGGGAGGGAGAGAGATTAAGTGTTTTATAGCAAACAGTAGAGTCCCTTATCCAAATGAACGTCCTTCCTCAGCACTTGTATAAATACAAATGTTCCATAAAAACTGAACCCTGTGTTCTTTATCAAATTAAACAGAACCAGACAATTCGGAGGATATAAAAAATGCCTAGGCTTCATGCTGGCCCTTTGCACAAGGGGTGAAATAAATCACATAAAGTGCTGTTTCTAGTTCCTTACTTCCCATTTTGATCCCATCGTTAAGGTTTTCTGCTCTAGCAAGGGCTCCTGGGATTCTATCACCATGTTGAATGTATTTTCTCCTAAATCTATCTCCATTTAATTCTGGCTCAGCTATTCTGTAGAATGTAGAGATATTTAGAATGATGGAGATGAGAGGTTTCAGAGAGGAAGGCTGCGTTTTTGGCTAATCTAGTGACTTGGAACTTGGGAGAAGTAGGTTAAATTCCTACTTTGGACTATGGACCTGTCATTCATACTGTCTCCCTTAGTTCCCCATCTGTAATATAAGGATTCTCTCTGTCCCCGGCCCTCCACACCATTGTCTGTCCTGTTTTGATTGGAAGATCTTTGGGGCAGAGATGGTGTCTTACTATGTGTTTGGACAGGCCCTGGCATAATGGGATCCTGATCTTGATTGGGGCTTCTAAGCATTGCTTAATACAAACAATATTTGTTTTTCTCTAGTATATTTAGATAGTAACCTCTATTCTGGATTAAATAAACTCAAACAACTGCAGTTTTTATCAGCCCAGGACACTGTTATTACCAAGTTAATAATGAGCAACAAGGTATTGTTATTACTATATTGAAAAGCATTCTCCCTCCTCTTACATCTGTCTTCATGTCTCTGCTTCTCATCCCTGGTGCTTCTTAGGACAGATCAGTCCCCATTTCCACAATGAGTAATTTTTTACATTATATTTATTCTATATGCTCCCTTTCCTCCACCCCTGTTGTTAAGCCCTCTCTGCAAAGAGTATCTCTCCCAAAGCTGAACTAAAGCTAGACATCACTGGGCTCTCCCCTGCTGTAATTCAGCCTGAAGGAAAGGAAATTCTTCATTTAGAAGAAATTATACCTTCTCTGTGAGCATTAGACTCTTTCAGCAGTGAGCAGCAGAAGGTGGGGAGAAGTGAGAGCATGTGGGGTAAGAAAGTGTGGATGGGTTGAATATCTGAGGTGACTGTTATAGGCATGTGAATGTGAGATTATGAAGGCAATAGCCTGTCAGAGCACAGGAATTATGTACTGTACCCAGGGCTTAAATTCTCATAGATTACTTCCCAGAGCCCCCATGTCCCCCCTCATTCAGGGCGCTGGGCTTCAGCTGCAGCGGGAGGTCTTAGAGCTTTAACCCCATGGGCAGAGGGGGTGTGCCAGGGTTTGGGGCTTATGCCTTGCAGGATGCACCAAAGCTCAGGGCTTCTGCCTCACGGGAGGCTCCGAGGCTCAGGGCTTCTGCCCTGTGGGAGGCGCTGAGGCTCGGGTCTTCAGCCCCCATGGGGCATGCTGAAACTTGGGTTTTCAAAGCCCCATGAGGTGTGCCAGGGCTCAGGGCTCCAGGCTCCAGCCGTGGGGCCCTATGGACCCCCTGAAACTGGCTCACACTCCCCCCAAGGGGTTTGAAAATATTTACTGGCACTCTGCTCTGGACAGCTCCAGCTGAATTTAAGCCCTGGCTGTTTCATGACTGAGAAATAATCACACAGGCATTATGCAGCCCAATGTCTCCCCCCCACACACACACATATGCACAGACACACAATTAGCATGCAAGGATTAGCATATCTGATAAATGACTGTACAATTCTGAGTCAATAATTATACAGCATCTCTGGGCCCTGACTGGCTGAGACAATTGCATTGCATTGCAATTGCAATTAAAATTTCATTGTGCTTAAGAGCTGTAGGCTAATGTTCTAGTTACTTTATGGATACACAGTTGTTCTGATACTCCCTCAAGCCCTGGGAACTGAACATCCCCCTCTTTCCTGCTTTTATACCTCCACAGAAGGCCCTGCTTGTAAGACTTTCCATGCGGTGGAGGAGGGACTGAATGTGGCACCTGCAGCCAGTCACTGCCTTACCATGCACCTTACCACATCAGAGGGAGTCAGAGTGGCATAGACATTTCATTCTCCTGAGCAGATTGCAAACCATCCATGTAGTATCCCTGCTAACACAGTAGTGTGGGAACTAACTCAGTACTCCAAACTCAGATCCCTCACATGTCAACATAAATAAAACTAGGGACTATTGTGATGCGTTTTAACATCTTCCTTTTCTCAAGAGATTAATTCCCAAAGCTGTTTGGTGTTACTCTATAAATATGGGGCCTTGATTCTCTTCTCACTTAGTGGTTTTACATTAGTGCAACTACATTGGTTTTAATGGCTCTTTATTTAGCATAGAGATCCATTTGGGGCTCTTTGTCTAGCCACTTCACTTTAGTCTGAGCCCGATCTCTGATCCCAGGAGTAATAGTTGTGGCAGTAACTCTCCTCTCATGCACACCAGAACCAATAGGTTTCAGGTAGGGAGTGCTAGGAAGGTGGACTGCTCCTATATCAGCTGATACAGACACCATCCAAAAGGGCCTGTCTAGGGATATAGCCATCCCCCCAGAATGGCTAATAGTTGCAGTATGTACAAGCTGGAGCTTTCTTTGCTCCTTTGAGAAGGAAAAGCAGAGAACACTTTACCTAAGCCCTCTGTCTGCCCTCTGGATTATGCCAGCAAGGATGGATCAAGAGAGGATCCAGGCCCGTGTCCCTGTTTCCTCTCTTTAGTCTGGATGGAGCAGGATTTGGCTTGGGCTGTTTTTCTAATTTTGGGGCAAATTCATCTATGAGAATGGATAGAATTTCTTGGATTTTAATGAAAAATGACAGTTATTTTTGTTCTTCCTCCTGCTTTTATAAGAACATAACATAAGAACATAAGAAAGGCCGTACCAGGTCAGACCAAAGGTCCATCTAGCCCAGTATCCTGTCTACCGACAGTGGCCAATGCCAGGTGCCCCAGAGGGAGTGAACCTAACAGGCAATGATCAAGTGATCTCTCTCCTGCCATCCATCTCCACCCTCTGACAGACAGAGGCTAGGTACACCATTCCTTACCCGTCCTGGCTAATAGCCATTAATGGACTTAACCACCATGAATTTATCCAGTTCTCTTTTAAACTCTGTTATAGTCCTAGCCTGCACAACCTCCTCAGGTAAGGAGTTCCACAAGTTGACTGTGCGCTGCGTGAAGAACTTCCTTTTATTTGTTTTAAACCTGCTGCCTATTAATTTTATTTGATGACCCCTAGTTCTTGTATTATGGGAATAAGTAAATAACTTTTCCTTATCTACTTTCTCCACATCACTCATGATTTTATATACCTCTATCATATTCCCCTTTAGTCTCCTCTTTTCCAAGCTGAAGAGTCCTAGCCTCTTTAATCTCTCCTCATATGGGACCCGTTCCAAACCCTTAATCATTTTAGTTGCCCTTTTCTGAACCTTTTCTAGTGCCAGTATATCTTTTTTGAGATGAGGAGACCACATCTATATGCAGTATTTCAGATGAGGGCGTACCATCAATTTATATAAGGGCAATAATATATTCTCAGTCTTATTCTCTATCCCCTTTTTAATGATTCCTAACATCCTGTTTGCTTTTTTGACCGCCTCTGCACACTGCGTGGACATTTTCAGAGAACTATCCACGATGACTCCAAGATCTTTTTCCTGACTTGTTGTAGCTAAATTAGGCCTCATCATATTGTATGTATAGTTGTGGTTATTTTTTCCAATGTGCATTACTTTACATTTATCCACATTAAATTTCATTTGCCATTTTGTTGCCCAATCACTTAGTTTTGTGAAATCTTTTTGAAGTTCTTCACAGTCTGCTTTGGACTTAACTAGCTTTAGCAGTTTAGTATCATCTGCAAACTTTGCCACCTGACTGTTTACCCCTTTCTCCAGATCATTTATGAATAAGTTGAATAGGATTGGTCCGAGGACTGACCCTTGGGGAACACCACTAGTTACCCCTCTCCCTGAGAATTTACCATTTATTCCTACCCTTTGTTCCCTGTCTTTTAACCAGTTCTCAATCCATGAAAGGACCTTCCCTTTTATCCCATGGCAGCTTAATTTACATAAGAGCCTTTGGTGAGGGACCTTGTCAAAGGCTTTCTGGAAATCTAATTACACTATGTCCACTGGATCCCCCCTGTCCACATGTTTGTTGACCCCTTCAAAGAATTCTAATAGATTAGTAAGACACGATTTCCCTTTACAGAAACCATGTTGACTATTGCTCAACAGTTTATGTTTTTCTATGTGTCGGACAATTTTATTCTTAACTATTGTTTCGACTAATTTGCCCAGTATAGACGTTAGACTTACCGGTGTGTAATTGCCGGGATCACCTCTAGAGCCCTTTTTAAATATTGGCGTTACATTAGCTAACTTCCAGTCATTGGGTACAGAAGCCGATTTAAAGGACAGGTTACAAACCTTAGTTAACAGTTCCGCAACTTCACATTTGAGTTCTTTCAGAACTCTTGGGTGAATGCCATCTGGTCGCAGTGACTTGTTAATGTTAAGTTTATCAATTAATTCCAAAACCTCCTCTCATGACACTTCAATCCGTGACAGTTCCTCAGATTTGTCACCTATAAAAGCCAGCTCAGGTTTGGGAATCTCCCTAATATCGTCAGCCGTGAAGACTGAAGCAAAGAATCCATTTAGTTTCTCCGCAATGAGTTTATCGTCGTTTTCTTACCCTGTGAAAGACGCTGCATCTTGATTAACTAATAGGGAAAACTTGCCTTAAACTTCAATCCACAGCTGTTCAACCCTCTTCTCTAAAACATCAGATTTGCTGCAGCATTTAAAGAAGAAGCAGCATTCTGAGTGTTCTAGTAATAGCACTGGGATTTCTTAGCTACATTGTCTTGTATGTCCTTAGAAGATAATGTTAGAATGTCTGATGAGCATATGCTCTAGGAGTTATTTTGGGGAAGTTCTATGGCCTGTGTCATACAGGAGGTTAGACTAGATGATCCTAATGGCCCCTTCTGGCTTTGGAACGTATGAATCTTAGTATGACTAACTTTTAAAAGGTGACTGCTGTATATTTTATAGCCATGTTTGGCTTTAAAACTTTTTTTCCCCAAAGACAAAATATCAACAAAACCAAACAATCAAAACAAAAGTAATACAGCACTTTTAACAGAGGACTTATTGGCACTTATATAAGGCAGCTGTGACATGCTTTTTTAAAAAGCTGCAATAATTTCAATGCGTCATACAAAGAGATGTGAGGTGTAATTGCTGTTGCTTTGTTACAATAATAATTGCTATTAACATACAAAACCTTTAGTTTCCATGGGGGAGGAGAGGGAATTATGGACATGAGAGATTTTTCTAACTTTCTTCAAAAACTTAAACTCAGAACATTCCACAGCTGGTGCAGAACAAGAGATGGGATAAGGACAAGATCCATTTTCCACTGATGTTTAGTGTCCTGTGTTTGGAGCCCACATCATATTAACAAAAAGCATCGAACAACTGATCCCCATTCATGCAGCCTCCCGCCTATGACAGTGTCTTCAGACTTCATTGGTAGTGGCAGTTTCATAAAGCTGTGTGATGTGTACCCAGACAGTGAAGCCAAATTAGGCATGAATACAGCTCTGGTCCAATATGTTTAATCTGGTAGAAGATAGAGCAGAAATAGAGGGAACTCTGTACATTCACACTTTATGATGTGCCTTAATAAACTGAAAATCTCACTCCTGCAGTAGGAATTGGCAGTTTTAATGCCCTACATGCTATAGATCATAGTCATTCTTTGTGAATAGAAACTTTAAAGCAACATATCCATTTCAGTTCTTTTAATTTCTATGAGAACCCACTTGTGTTTTCACATGCAATTGGGAGAGGTCTTGGGGAGGGATATTAGCTGTCCTGAAATTTACAGGCCCAAAATAAACTGTAAAACCTTCCTGAAGCAACTCAGTCTGTGAGGTGTGGTCAGTTTTAGATTGCGCCTTACTTCTGAGGTCTGAAATGTTATCGTGGTTTTTGGGTCCATGGGCCAAATATCCATCCGTTAGAGAAGAAAAATCCATCAGTTAGAGAAGAAAAATCAGTCAAATAGGGTAGGGAGACATGCAACTTGAAAGCTTGGGCAGCTTTCCTTAAAATCACAGTTTACCCAGGGACCAAGCTACGTCCAGGAGAGAGTGGTTTCTGGGTCTTACAAATGTTGCCAGGAGGTTTATAACACTAGAGGAATATGTTAAAGCTCTGACTATGAGATTCTGGGGCTGGACGGGGTGGATCGCTTGATAATTGCCCTATTCTGGTCATTCTCTCTGAAGCATCTGGCACTGGCCACTGTCGGAAGCCATTGGCCTGACCCAGTATGGCCAATCTTATGATCCCCATTGGTTGTGGATGAGCATTTTCATTCATTGAAATGGGCTCATTTTCACATGGCCAGTGTGCACAAAAGCTTACAGCATAGACCCCTCTCACAAGCCTGGGTGCTCCTCCAGCCTTTGCAGGAGCTGGGCGCCCTCTAGCGAGCAAACCTCACCTAGAAGTGTGGGCAACAGCAGCGATGGGTCACTTGAGGATTACCTGTTCTGTTCATTCCCTCCAGGCACCTGGTAGTCACCACTGTTGGAAGACAGGATACTGGGCTAGGTGGACTCTTGATCTGACCCAGTATGACTCTACATAAGAACATAAGAACAACCAAACAGGTTAGAGAGATGGGAAAAGCCCCAGGCCACATAAAAGCAAGAAGAGGCAGCTGAACCGCTGGTGGAATAAAATCTCCCTCCCTCCCCGGGTCTTTAGTGACTCCGACCTCCTTGACCCTGCAGCTTTGTCCTCTGGAGCCTTTTCTTCTTTCCAGTGGGGTTTGATAGAGAGTTTTACACACTGGCTTCTCTTCCCCAGCATTGGAGGATGAGAGATTTGCAGCTTCCATGGGGTGGAATGGTCTAGCCGTGCCAGATGTTAAGGAAGATCAAAGGGGAGGACCAGTGGAGGGAAGGGGGTGTCAGCCCCCATTGCGCTCTGTGCTGCAGTTCACTGCAGCAGTTTCCCGAGCCCCTAGTGCTGTGACCTAGAGAAACGTGGGTTAGCCAGTGGGGCAGGGACAAGGCTGGAGCACGTAGACCAAAGAGGGGCGGGGGTCCAGCCTGCCCTTGCCGGTGGGCTCCTCTTGTCCTATGTCACTCACACACTCAGACCAAGAGGCCGGGGTCGCTCACGCCTGGCGCCCATAACTCCCGCAAGTCACTTGTCTCACGCTCGGCGGGAGAGCTCCCGAAAGCCAGGTGGGTGCTGTAAAAGGCCAAGGCCATTTCCTGGAGCACGGCCTCCCCCGTCCTCTACTCCCAGCTGTCCCCAGCTACCCGCGGGGGGGACAGAAAACGTGCTCGCTGACTTCGCTGCCTGGCTCATCCCCTTCCCAGGCAGAATCGCTAATAAGGGGGCCTGAGTGGGATTTCGTAGGTCCTGCGTCAGATGGAGCCCGTAGGCGATTGGGGGAGGCTTCGCTTTTCCCTTTTTGACTAATTATAAAGTGGCTCCATCCGCTTCCCAGAGCCCTGACTTTGGTGAAGAGCTCCGCAGCCCTGCAAACAGATCCATCCAGCCAGCCAGTGCGGGGGGCCAGGAGACCGCAGCTCCAACTGGGCACTTTCTCCCCCTGCCTCCTCGCTCCTGTAAGATTTACTGAAGCTGATGCTCAGTAACTGCGGGCTATTACTTTTCTCCTGTATTTTTTTTCCTTCTAGAGCTTCTCCAGAGGCACAAATTGCTTAGCCCTTCTATAAATACAAGGGGCTCAAACCAAGAGGCTCCAGCAAGCTCCTGCTCGCTCCCGAGGTGCTTCTGCGGGTTCCCAAGGAAGCAGCATGTATGTGAGTGAATTGCTGTAAGGACCGGCACTAGGCTGGGGGCTGGGGCGAGGCGTCTAGTGAGGTTGCTGGCAGTGGCTTGGCTGAGTTTTATTTCTGTAACAGCTTTGCTGTCTGTCTAGTTTCCATAGGCTACTGCTTTGTTGTTCGGGGGTTGTGCGCGTGCAAACTCTTGCCGGGCAATCGCTCCGAGGCTTTACCTTCGAATATCTCTGTAGTTCTGGTATCTGACCTCTCTCCTGGCTGTGCTGGGGAACTGCCTCTGTCCGGCTTTCCGGGATAATGACTGGGGACAGGGAAAGAGAGTGGCAGGAAAAACGCTTTAATTTGGGGGGAAATTGATTTGATTTCTGTTAACCACGTTAAGTTCGTTCTTCGCATACAGCGCTAGGTCCTGTTCCCGTGCAGGCTCTGGGCTTGCAAAAAGGAACAACTCCGGCTCTGATAGCACCAGCAGAACAGCCAGGGGGCTGAGGTCTTGGCGACCCTGGGAAGGGAAGAGAAAGCCGGAGGCTGTCCCTGTCTGCAGCTGCGGAACAGAGAGCGCAAAGAGTTCCAGCTTGCTGCGTTCCGCGTCCCGTACCTAACCAGGGGCTGGGGTCCGCTGCTGTGAATAGTTTGCAGCGCCCGTGCCTGAGGCTTGGAGGAAGCCGGGGCACAGGTGTGACTGGCTGTGGGGTTGGGGACGCTTCTCCTGGGGCCAAGGAGGAAGCTGGTGCCAGGCTGAATTCTGACCTCTTCTTTTCGCAGCCCATGGCGTTGCTCCTGAGACTTTGCGGCTTGCTCTTGGCTCTCAGCAGCTGCCTTGTCTGGACAGTGCAGGCGGACTGCAGCAAGGACTGCGCCTCCTGCTCCTACCGGCTGGGTCACCACGCAGAGATCAACCCCCTGGTAAGCTCCCAAGTAACTCTCTGACCCCACTGGCCGCCTAAGAGGCACAGCAGCTGCTCCCGGAGGCTCGCACAGGACTCGGGAGCCGGCTCCTCTCACGCAGAGTTAGCGAAGGGAGCTTAGCTGTGGGGGCGGTGGGGGAAGAAGATACTCCGGCCGCGGGCGCTGTCCGGGCTGGCTTTCCTGCGGCTCTGCGCTGTCCTTCCCCTGAGCCACGCCGGACAGTTCGGCACCCTGGAGAGCTTCCCAACACTCCTGCCTGGCCCCAGCGAGTGAGTTGAGCTAATAGACTGTTGAGGTCCATTTGCGGATGCTCCAAGGTGCCTGGGGAGGATCGGGCCTTAGAGCAGAGCAGGCAATGATGCCTCCTCCCAGGGACCCAGCCTGCACTGGTGGCAGGTAGCGAGCGCCTTTGACCTTCACTGAAGCCTAGGGGAGCTAGGGCGCTGGGCCCTTTACAGGACCTAGCCCCAAGTGCAGTGCCCAGGAGATAAGGGGGGGGAGGGTGTTTTTGATATTTAAACTCGAGTCTACCAGCGCTGCTGTAACCAATTATCTTCTTAAAAAAATAAATTGCAGCACCGTAATTGGAAGTCTAATGTCACACCGCTAAAGTGAAATAGCCTAGAAATGTCACCGGAGCTATCTTGGGGGCTCGGGGAGAGATTGGAACAGGCCCTTCTAAAAACTACCAAGCTCCTTCTCCCCTTAAAAGAAATCATCCTTTTAACTGAGTCTAAAGTTACCCTGATCACTAGGTTTAATTTTGAGAATTCGTAGGATAAGCTCCCGGGAGCAAAAATGTTCCCGGGAGCCTTTTGATGATCCGGGTGGGACTAAGAGAGATTGAAGCCTAGAGAAGAATGGAATCACTGCAGAAATTCCGGTCAAAGTCTCTGGTTCAGAACAAATCCATCACATCTTAAAAGAGAGAAAGCAGCGAATACTGAGATGTAAAGGCAGACTAGAAATGAACCAATGTCAAAAGAGTCCGTATTCGAATCCGCTCAAGACGAGAACGTCTCACCCTGAGCTACTATGTAGTTTCGCTCTTAGGCGTTCCCTAATAACGTACTGTTCCTTTAGCAAGGAAGACTCTCCCGTATAGGATACTGCGTTGTTCTTGTCTTCTAATTTGAAAACCGTCCATTATAAAGTGCCTTCCATCAGAATGAAAATTGTTTGTCCTTTGAGGATAGCTTTGCAGAATGGGAGTCTTATTATTATTATTACACCGCTAGGACAAGTCACCATAGACACGGGAGTTTAAAGAGTTCCTTTAAATCTGTTATTTCATGTCTCAATTATCAAGTAATAGCTTGAACGGTAAATCTCCACTCGACATACACGCGTTTAAAAAGTCTGCAAACGCGATGTAAACTTACAATAGACCTTTTTGTATTCACAATTTCACGTTTAAAAAGCAAACATTTCTGCCTGAAATACTTTCACTTCTCATTGTTATAACACCTAACATGCTATAGCTGGGAGAGATTGGAGAACAATTATCGGTCTGCCAGTTTATTTAATGTATGCATTTGACAGCACTGGATCCTATACTTATAGCGTGGGTCTGTGTATAGTTCTCCTGTATAATCAGTCATACAGATCTCCCTGTCTATTTTCTTCTTTTTCTTCTGTGACTTGGGAGGGAGGTAAACAAAAAAATGGCTGAGACACACACTCAGGGGTAGAAGAAATAGCTGAAACTAGTTTTCACTTGTTTGACAGTATTCGTTTAAACGAAAAAAAAATTAAGTTTAAAAAAATGTTAACGGCCAAGACTCTTACTTAAATCCAAAAAAGCAAGAAAATTCAGACTCAAGGCTGCTGCAGTTCCGTACGGGAAGGACTGCAGAAGATGACATGATGATGCGCTGCCGTATTTTAGCCTTCATTGGCTCCTCTTATTATTAGGTATTGGAGCTTCTCGGTTGAAAGATGGTACCATGGAGAGGTTCTAGCTGCCGAGCTCTCTGGCCGAGGTCCGGCCAAGCACAGCTTTTACGTCTGTAGTGAATAGTCCCACTGAATTCAGTGGAGCTCTTCACGTGCTTCTTGAAGTCAGTGAGATTGCGTGCTTTGCTAGATCCCCGCCAGAAAGTTTATCCCCTGGCAGGATCAGTCCTAAGAGTCTGAGCCTGCTCCCAGTGGAGGAGGATCAAGCCCTACAGGAGCAGCAGTACCTCAAAAGAGCTTTTTTCTCCCAGATGTCCGGAAGCATTAGTCCGCTCCAAGGACACTGCCTGTCAAATGTAGGGCTACAACCTTTAATTTGTTCTTAAAGTACAGCCTGTTAAAGCATGAGAAACAATCCAAACTGAGCGTGTTCTCGGCAGTTAAAAACCACTAGCATTATTTTAAAATATAGGCACAATGGCACCTTGCATGGAACTTAAGGGTCTGATTCTGACAAATGCTGGTTATCCTCAATTCCCATAGTAGTTGGTGGGAATAGGGTGCTGAGTACTGGCAAGAGACATTCAGCAGCACCTTGCAGACTCTGGCCTCAAGGATTTGATTTTGTAGTGTTTGTGTACTCACTCCCATTGAAATTAATGGAAGTTTCTGATTGTTTTGGTGCACAAGGAATGAAGCTTTGGACCCTAATCTACCTGAATTATAAATCACTGAACATTTTTGTTTATAACAGAAACAATAGCACCTCTTTAACCACAGCAGTTACACACAGAAAATATTCTGAATGCAGTTGACATATAAGTCCACATGAAATTCTGTATGTCTATTTCAATGAATTCTCAAAGTTAACTGGGAAGCCTAAGTTAACTTTAACAATCTTTCTTGTACAGCAAAGCTATTTAAGGAAGTGTTAAATCCTGTTCAGTGATAGCATTTATCAGCTGATATACCAAAACAGAAAAAGTACAGTATCATACAATATTTTATATACTCTTGGTATTATATACTAATGTTTCTAAAGACATTAACACCTAGTGAGTTCACTGTTACTTTTATCATAATGAGCACCATAGGAAGTAATCAAACAATTATTATATACCATGTGTGTGGTGTATGTTTGTTCAGGGGGAGAATGATTGTTTAAACTAATCCATTAACCAAAAAAAAGAGGGTTTTTTGTATTACAGTGATTTCCCAATCAGATTGCAGCTGAGACCATATTATTGTAATAACCCAAAAATTTTCACATGGACATAGTCATCCAGGGCCAGTTAAAAAGAAAAATTGTGATGGTTTAGGAGTAGAATGTTGCTAACAACATAATTCCTTTAAACTCAATTTGAGATGAACCTTTAACTCTAGAGTAATCACCAATATGGAAATAATTGTACCATAAATCTTCTATCTTGCTACAGCATATATAGTAGGTTGATAGATGCTGTTTCTTAATATATTTATCACACTTAGGACTTAACTCACAGGTAACTACAGAAGTAACAAGGTAGTCACTTACCACACAGAGTTGTTTTGAGGCTTATTTTCACATTTGTAAAGCTTTCTGAGATCTTTAGATGGAAGGCACTATAAAAGGGTAATTAAGTATCATAAATTTATTATTAAAGATGATGGGACAATAAGGTTAATAATATAAACAAATGTAACATTTCAAATATAATAAATGCATTTCACAATTGCAAAAATCTGATCATATGAGATCATACCTTTATAAGATTTAATCATTTCTCAGAGCCCCACCTATTGCAAATTATAAGCTAGTGGAGTGGAAATGACTTTTCTGAAGTGAAATAATTTCAGTATTACTGCTGATTATTCAGTTTTACCTAATCTTACTTAATCCTTGTCAAAATCCTTTTGACGAGACATTTTTGACCTCCCTAAATTGTACACTTAAATATAGAATATTACTTAGAAGTGTTCATAAATTGTTCCAGACCTCTTTGAGAGGTATGTGTGTGTGCACATGGATGTCTTTGTTTAAACTAGAAACATAGGAATTGCTGTAGCAGATCAGACCAGTGGTCCATCTAGTCCAGTATCCTCTGACAGTGACCAGTACCAAACCAGCTGCTTGAGGGGAAGGCACAAGAAATGGCATAATGAAAAATTATGGAATAAGATGTCCATGAGGGAAGTTCCTTCCAGCCAATAAGTATCTAGAGCAGTGATACTCAGACTAAAAATCCTGAGTTGCAAGTGGCTCTTTAATGTGTCTCCTGTGGCTCTTTGTGGCACATGATATTAAAACACTGTGACTTAATTATTAACTAATTGGGATGCTTTTACTATGTTTACAACCAATTGTAATTGATAAAATAATACTTGTTCAGCCATTTTGCTGTGAGAATAATATTTATAAAACCTAAATATTTCCCATCATATTGTTTAAATATGAATATCTAGTACTATAGTAAATGAAACAATGAATTCACAGTACTGTGGGTAATGTTGATGGCTAGTTTGGCTCCTGAATCAGTGAGGTCTGAGGGCTAGTCTTCACTTACCGGCTGGTCCGGCGGCACGCCATCGATGTTCTGGGATCGATCCCGGAAGTGCTCACAGTCGGCGCCGGTACTCCAGCTCGCCAAGAGGAGTACGCGGCGTCGACGGGGGGAGACTTCCGGCCACGTCTGGACCGCGGTAAGTTCGGACTAAGGTACTTCGAATTCAGCTACGTTATTAACTCCGGACTAAGTGGGGACCAGGCCTGAGTATCACTGATTTAGAGATTGACTTGTGCCTTTAACAAAAAATAAAAAGACAAGATGACATTAAATCATTCTTAGTAAATCCCATCAATTTTTCAGGCATGCACACTAGAATGTGAAGGAAAACTGCCTTCTGCCAAAGCCTGGGAAACCTGCAAGGAGCTTGTGCAATTGACTAAACTGGATCTTTCTGAGGAAGGCAACAGTGCTCCGGGGGACAACAAGAAAGAACAGGATGAGAACCATTTGCTAGCAAAGAAGTACGGTGGCTTCATGAAAAGGTATGGTGGCTTCATGAAGAAAATGGACGAGCTTTATCACGTAGAACCGGAGGAGGAAACAAATGGAGGCGAGATCCTTACTAAGAGGTATGGAGGGTTTATGAAGAAAGACTCCAATGATGACGCCCTGGCTAATTCCTCTGATCTGCTGAAGGAGCTTCTGGGAACAGGGGCCAATGCTGAAGCCTCACATTACCGACAGATAAATGATAATGATGGGGAGGTCAGCAAAAGATATGGAGGCTTCATGAGAAGCTTTAAGCGCAGTCCAGAACTGGAAGATGAAGCCAAAGAGCTGCAAAAGAGATACGGTGGCTTTATGAGAAGAGTAGGGAGGCCAGAATGGTGGCTGGACTACCAGAAACGTTATGGTGGATTTCTTAAGCGCTTCACTGATTCTTTTCTCCCTTCAGATGAAGATGGGGAAAGTTATTCCAAAGAGGTTCCAGAGATGGAAAAGAGATATGGTGGATTTATGAGATTTTAATACCCTCCCCTTTATCCCTTTTGTCCCAAATGAGAGACACTGCCTCATTGGTCATAATTTATTGTAATGTGTTGCTTGTACTGTACAGTTTTTTACTGTCCTAGTTAATGATGCAATCTGTTGTTTCAGGTTCTGTGTTCTTTTAAGTCAATAACTTCTGTTTTAGTCAGATTTAAGTCTATATTGTAGTTTTCATGCTAAAACTATTTTGGTTACCTTATCCCTTTTCTTTAAACACTACCGCACATCTACAGTAGAATTGCTTAATTGTATATATAATAAATTCTTCATCCTAACTGCATAATGGATTTTGAAGTGTCTGTTATTTCCTATTAGTGCATTTAATCAACCACTTTGTCAAATTCATTCAGCGCTGAATAACCAAAGTTTATAATTTAAAGCACCAGCTCTTTGTAATCACACAATTCCTTCTGTTCACACCACAGCAGGAATTGGAATTGGATTAATTTGTATCTTTGCTTCCCTAGGTTTCTTACAAAGTTAGAACACCGAATATATCTCCAAATGGGTCAGATTTCTCCTCTTACTTTTTCAATTTAGTAGAATAAAGTTTTTAAAAAGACTAAAATTACTATTACTATCCACTACATTTAGCTAGTAGGCAGCAAGAAAATACATGAGCACGTTTTAAAATACTAAAAACATTTCTTCAACTTTCCTGGCATAGCAGGGAGTTAGTTCTAATGTCATGTTTCTTTGGACACATTTTTGACATTAATCCAATAAAGGTTTATGCAACTGGCTTTTCAGCTACAACCATTAAGGGTCAAAGTTTTCCTTCCACAGGAAAGTGTACAGAAGAAGGAAAAACTGAAAGGAAAACTCCATAATTTTGACCTTGCAAAGTGTCTGACAGAGGGTTCTTTGGGGAGCAGCTTTGGGGCTTATCCTCAGATAATGTATGTTGACTTGCCTCTGTTGAGATCAGTGAAGCTATATTGGTTTACAGCAGCTAAGGATCTTAGCCCATTGTGTTTGGGGCTGGGTTTGTGGCCCAGAGAAGATGTGATTGTATGGGAAATCCCAATCCCAACACTGCAGATTGTCTGGCATCAATACCGACCTCAGTTAGCCCCTCCCCCAGTTTTCCAGGGCTCCCAAGCAGCGCAGCTCACTTAGGAACTCTATTGACTTTGGTCTCTTTGCCACAAGGAGCAGCAGTACATAATTTGCCCAGGAGGTTCCCAAAGGGCCTGCTTCTACACTCTGTTCCTACACATTTAGTCACTGGGTACCTCCCACAGAGCACCTCCACCTACACATTGTATTACTAATAATTAGTGCCATAGGTGTGCACAATAGTTCAAAGACAAAACATAGGGCCAAGATTTTCAATAATAGATAACCAAAGTTAGGCTCCTAAATGTACATTTACGTGCCGGAATAGGTGGGGATTGGTTTCAGTGGTGCTGAGTGCACAGCAGTGCTAGTGAAGTCAGTTTCACTTTTGAACAGTGATACTTGTGCACAAAGATGGCAATTTATCAGCCTGTGTCCCCTCTCATTAGAAACCTATGGAGCTGCTGAGCACTATGCGTCTTTGAAAATCAGGCTTCTTATTTAGACACCCAAATATGAATTTGAGAGCCTAGTTCTAGGCCCCCCAATTTCTGAAGATCCTGGGCTTAGGCCTTAGAGAATAAATGGGAATGCTTAATGAGGTGATGATCCAGTGGCATGGCTGATAAACTACAAGGCAGTCATTTTACTGCAGAGGAAAGCAGGGCAACTGTCTTTCTATTTCTGTTAAACAACAGGTGATGCTCAATTTAGAAAGACGTAAAAGAGTGCCCCTGCCCATCTCAGCTGGAGGAAGTTTGGTCTGACTAGCAAAGATGGCCAGCTTCCAGAAAACGGGAAGAGGGACTAGCCCCTCCCCTGGTTTCTGATACAACTTAGAATTCACCTGGGGGAGAGAAGAGGGATTTATCTGCCTTCAATTGGCTGGCCAGGGGGAACAGTGGAGCTGTTTGGCTGTCACGCCTCTCACCAACACCACCACAATTTAAACCCTTCTGGAGTGTCTGCGGATCAGCTTTCCTTCATAACTCAGTTTAGAAAGATGCCACATAAGAATTGTTTCTTTTTCATGTCTTCTGTTGTGCCTGCAGTTTCTTAGCACTTTTCCCCATTATTTTCAGTTCTGTGGAGCTTCAGGGCCCACTACCTGATCCAAAAGTAGTCTAAGATGCTCGGCAATGGACAGTTCAGTTGAAATCAGTTCCAAGTGCTTCAGTCCAGCAGGCAAATCAACAGGCAAGATTTACTGTAGTTGATTTATTTTAATCCAGGGTCAAAGCAGGGGTTGAGGATAGGGTTTTTGAGTTGGAAGATGAAGATGGGGATCTTCTTTATTTTGATCAGTGGCACCCTATTTTTTTCCCCACTGTACAAGAGTTTGCCGGGGCTCGACCCTCTCCGGGGCGGCGGGGAGCCACACCAGCTGACTACACACCGGTGTGCTGGGGAAACTTGTCCGGCCATGGGTCTCCCTCGGCAGCTCTTGCTGTAGCTAGAAGAACACGGTAAGCCTGGCCCTGCTCAGACTGTGTCAGGAGCTCAGGCCCTCAGTCAGGGCTGAGCAGCAAGCAAGAGTGTTTAGCCCAGGCCCTAGGTCAGGGCGGGGCAACAAATGCTGCATCAGAAGCTCAGGCCCTCAGGTAGGGCTGAGCAACAATAGTAGGCCCAAGCCTCAAAAGACCTGAGAGAGGGGGAGACTGCCACCCACGGGTTGGGTGGCAGGGGGGACGCAGGCCCTCCCACTCCACTCATCCCAGCCCGGGGCCCTAGCAGTGGCAGAAGGCCCGCTGCTTAGTCAGTGGGGATCCTGGCCGCAACACACTGACATCGGCTCTGGCAGTGCTGCAGCCAGACTGGGGTCGGCTGCCCCCGGGCTATTTCCACACTCCCCCTCGGGGCCTACCTGGGTCCTGGTGTCGGCCTCTGAGGGATCCAAGACCTTGGGTTCATCAGGGCAGGGATTGATCGGCCGGTCCGGCGGCTCCTCCGGATAGCAGGTGCAGGGCAGGCCCGGCAGCTCCTCCAGATAGCAGGCGCAGAGCAGGCCCGGCCAGTCCTGGTGGCTGCCTTGAGCCGTGGGGTCTTCCCAGTCACGAGCTATGCTGGAGACATCTGGTCTCTCCGGCGGCTGGGGCCTGACTGAGCCGTGAGGGCGAGCTTTTATACTTCCGGGTCGCCACCTGACCCTCTGAGGGGCGGGCTCAGAGCTCCCTAGCTCTGCCCACTCCGGCCTCCGGATGGGCTCTTCCCCCTCCAAGGCGGTGGGGAGCCACACCGCCTCACTACACAACCATATGCTCCTAAAATAGCAATTGTGATATAATGTGGAAAAAGCTCTATTGTTTTATTGAAACATAGTGAACAAGAGAGGAGAGGGGAGTCTGGAGCAAATCAAAATGTCTTTGTGGAAATGGATTGCAAGAGGATTTTGAAGAAGAAGCTGTCACCCAGGGAGCAAAAATAGAATTTCAGAAGCGGCCTTTCTCTGACATTTGTTACCACCCTGGGAATCTTGACATTTGGCAAGGTAAGAGAACACATCTTTAGAGAGATGCAGTGAATCCAGGATTTCAGTATTTGGCCACACATCAAGTAGATGGCCTTGGTATGTGCCAAATACTGAATATGAATAATGGTGGGGAGGAGCTGGGTGTGGGACTAGGTGTTCCTTTGCAGTAGACAAGAGAAGGAAGAGAGAGCTGGCCCAGTACTGGATAGGAAGGTGGAAGACAGCAGATTACAAGAAGGTGTCTGTCTCAGACATAATGGTGGAAGGGATCAGGCAAGCAGTAGGTGATGTGGGTCTGTGTAGTGGCCCATGGATCAACAGGAGGCAGCAGACGGAGTGTTTCCTGTACCAGGTAAAGCTGAGAGGAGAGAGTAGCTCAAGAAGGGAGGAGGCACCACCTTCATTGCTACAGCTAAGGTTCTTGTTCCAACTGCTCACCATATGGTATGTGAGTATCCTTCTGTCACTAAGGATTGGATCTGAGCACCTACATGTGAAGTAAAATGGTACATTAACAGCTAAGGTTTCTGTTCATTCAAAATTATACATTACCTTCTGTCAAGGCTGTATCCCCATTTTGAACTTTAGGGTACAAATGTAGGGGCCTGCATGAAAACTTCTAAGCTTAACTACCAGCTTAGCTCTGGTCCCGCTGCCACCATTCCCAATGGATTCCCTCCCTGGGAAGCCTTGAGAAACCTTTCACCAATTCCCTGGTGAATACAGATCCAAACCCCTTGGATCTTAAAACAAGGAGAAATTAACCATCCCCCCTCCTTCCTCCCACCAACTCCTGGTGAATACAGATCCAATCCCCTTGGATCTAAAACAAGGAAAAATCAATCAGGTTCTTAAAAAGAAGGCTTTTAATTAAAGAAAAAGGTAAAAATCATCTCTGTAAAATCAGTATGGAAATTAACCTTACAGGGTAATCAAACTTAAAGAGCTCAGAGGACTCCCCTCTAGTCTTAGGTTCAAAGTACAGCAAACAAAGATAAACACTCTAGTAAAAGGTACATTTACAAGTTAATAAAACAAAGACAAACTAACACGCCTTGCCTGGCTATTTACTTACAAGTTTGAAATAGGAGAGACTTGTTTAGAAAGATGTGAAGAACCTGGATTGATGTCTGGTCCCTCTCAGTCCCGAGAGCGAACGCCCTCCCAAAACAAAGAACACAAATAAAAGCCTTCCCCCACCCCAGATTTGAAAGTATCTTGTCCCCTTATTGGTCCTTTGGGTCAGATGCCAGCCAGGTTACCTGAGCTTCTTAACCCTTTACAGGGAAAAGGATTTTGGAGTCTCTGGCCAGGAGGGATTTTATAGTACTGTACACAGGACAGCTGTTACCCTTCCCTTTATAGTTATGACACCTTCAGTGCCACAGATGCCACACATTTGGCTTTATTACCTCAGCACCGGAAATCTTAGTGGGACACAGAGATCGTGATTCTATCTTGTGCCAAGAGGAGCAGCACAGAATTCACAGCCTAGGATAAGGTGGCCGTAAGCTACTTTTGCATCTTCCCAATCCTGCTCTGGGGCCATGGGAAACCCTTACCATAACTCTCACAGCCCTGGGGGGACTACAGCAGCCTCCTGGAGCTGCCATATGGGCTTCATCACTGCCTGGAATCTCCTCAGTGGTGCTAGCTATGGTCCCCAACTCCAACACAATCCTGCCCCCTTGAGGCATCCAGTGATAAGTGAGATATAAAATATTAAACAGAGCTGTATAAAATGCCCAGTTCTCTTTCAAAGTCCTAATACTTTCATACTTCCTGCCTGTTAGCACTAAGGATACCCCTTCCTCTGAGAAATGTCTCCAGCCTGGTTCTCTCCCCTCTTTTCTCCAGTGCTGATGATCTTCTAATGCACAGACTTTCCAGTAATCTCTGCTTTCGCCTCAATCCATCTTTCTCATAGAGATTCCTACATCAGTTTCCACCACAAGAGACAAACATTATTTCACCATCCAGGAGAGTCAGAGCTGCCTTCTGATTTGAACGAATTTGAAAAAATTGAAACAATATTTGACATAAATAACTGGAAAAACCCCTGGAAAAACAAAGCTTAAATGAAGCTTTCCAACTTTGAACTTTTTGTCCATAATCCTTTCATTGCTCTAAGTATTAAAATGGTCATAAAGCTCAAAGGGAATACATAGATAAAAAGACCCCATTGTTTTGTGGCGATGTCCTGATGCTTCCTCCTAGGAAGGCAGGGAAGTGTCACAGTGAAAATGTTTGTAAACAACAAATAAGCTAGTGAAACCAGCTGTAAATCATTAATCCAAGCATTCAATTACTAACCCCATCAGCCTCATTTAAAGCACACAAACTGTTACATATCCAATTAATTGTTGCCATGGAAAACGAAATGCTTAGAGACATTTGACAGCTGCATCTGTACCGACATAGAAGGGATTTAGACTGAAATTCTTTAATTAGATTGTGACTTTACCTAAACTGAGCATTTACTGTAATCCTTGTTGAAGCCATGCAATGAAATCCATCATCGAGTATAAACAGCTATCACAACGTCACCTCTAGGTTCCAAATGATTTGCTAAAGAGGGCTGCATTGCTTGTTGTTCAGGGAGGTTGGCATATTTCTGCATAGGAGTTCATCACTGACCTTTTTCAGAGACACCGTTGTTTTTTTGGGGAGACTAAAGGCATATATGGCCTTTGCCTCTCTCGTTCTCCGTCAGCCATCCTCACTGATTCTGCAGCAATTGCTTCTAACAGATTCTTCTTACCCTATCTTTAACTAATCAATTATAATAGTATGCTTTGTCTCATATTCCAGTTTTGCAATCAGATCTGTGTGGGTGGACCTCTGATCAGTGCTCACGTTCATTCCAGTCATTTTAAACTGCAGTATATGGGATGATTTGCCATTCGCAATGGCCCTAAATTGCTGCCAAGATTCTCTCTCTATATATATAGCTATGCTATGAGTTCATTATTGGATTTTTTGACCTCTGGTATCCCCCACAAACACTCTGGAACAGGTGTTTTGTGATATCTTGCTTCATACTTTTCTGTCTCTTGATTACCTGAATATGATACTAGCATCAGTATGACCAGGAGGTGGATTTGTCTGATGTAACAATTTGGCAGTACTGGGGTGTTTGACTAAAATTCTATATGATATCAATGCCACTGTATTTCTCGCTCTGGAAAACTTTCCCCCAGAATTTTTATACTGGTCTTTTATTTATTTATCTATTTATTAATTTGATACAGTTGACAGACCAGAACTTAAGTCCATCATTAAAGCCAATTGTCTTGTTCCTGTGTCACTAGTCTATATGAAAATGGTCAGTGTCAGGCCAAACAGAGCTGCCATGGCTCAAAATTAAGAACAAACTTTTGTGTGGGTTGCAGGAGCTTGCACACATTTAAATTTTGCTTATTGAGTTGTGGGTCAACAGACTCAAGGGAAGGTTTATGATTTGGAACTAGTTTGGGGCTGTGCAGCTTCCATTTTGATCCTGCTGAGCCTCTCTGCAGCATTTGAGACTGGTGATCTTCAAATACTCTTGTCCCACCTGCAAGGAGCTGCAGGACGAATGGATGTCTTGATATGACTCACAGGTCCTTCCTCTCAGACTGAACCCAGAGGGCAACTGTTTTCCCTGCCCCCAAAGCCTTCACCTGTGGGATCCCACAAGGTTAAATACTCTCCTTTGTATTAGTCAACATATTTATTAAGCCACTGGGAGAGCTGGTCAGACAACTTGGGCTGAAGTGACAGTAGTGTGCAGATAATACCCACTTCTATACCTGGCTTTCTCAATGCCTTGCTGAAATCAGTACCTGAGTGAAGAACCGCTGACTGAAGCTGAATGTGGGCCAGAATAAGATGATACTGGCAGGTAAACAGAAGGTGTCTGAAGAACTTACCTTCTCTATAACATCCCTCACTACTGAAGGCATCTGCCCTCCAATTGTTGTCTGTTCAATAAATAACCATGAGATCCTTTTGGACTCCTTTGTGCTACTGTAAGCTAAAAGCCTCTTCCATCCATATCTAGCTAAAAAATGGCACCCCATCCTATCAAACTCAGACCTGGTCACAATGATCCTCTGACTGGTGACTTTTAGACTTGATTATTTATTACAACTTATTATGCCTAGAAATAAAGCCATGCCTTGAGAAAGCTCCAGCTTGTATGGAATACAGTAGCATTTCTGCTTAGTAACACAGGTTGCCATGACCATGTCACCACTGAGTTCCACTCTTTGCATTTGTTCACCATTGATTGAACAATGAATCAACATCTCTGTGCTGATATCCAAAGTCCTCCATGGGACTGGCCCTAGCAACAGTACCCAAGAGACTTCCTCTCCTGCTTTGACTGTAGCTATGTTCCACTGGCAATTGTTCATCTGGGATATGAAACTGAATAGGGAGAGGCTCATGATTGCAGAAAGCAACTTTTACATGTGCTGGACCTAGATTATGGAACTCATTTCCATACGCATTACCACTCTCACAAGTAACTGCAAAACTAATTTCTTTCACATATAGAGGGAAAGCTAGTATGCATGCACACATACAGTACAATAAACTATCACAGGAGGAGTGGCTCTATAAGAAGGAATGGGTCCACTTCATTTGTGACTAATTAGTTTCCTCCTGATGGGCCTGATAGAGGGCACCTGTAAAGACCCAGACAGAAGTTGAGAAAAAGGAGATAAATCAGCATGGGGGGGAAATTAATTACAGAAGATCATGAGAATGGGAAGAATTGGGAGGAAGATGAGTGTACAGTATTGAACAAAAACTTCTTTGTGAGGGAACTTCAAAAACTAAAGGTAAATGCAAAAACTCTGAACCAGGCAAGGGTGGCATGTGTAATGAAAAGCTAAAATACTGGGATGATGGGAGTCAGAAAATACTGCTAAAAGGTGAGCTACCAATGGAGTGAAAACATGCGGTGTGGAAACCAGGTAAGCTGAAAACAAGATTTGATGTGTACAGGCCAGTTGCCCTTACATCATGCATGGGTAAGCTCAAGGAAGAATGATGACTGAAAGATTAACAACATATCTAGAGAGAAATGACTTACAGAGTACAGAGTGGGTTCAGGAGGGGAAGGAAATCATACAGTAAGAGTGGAGAAGTTGATCATATCATAAGAGTAGAGACAGAAGCACTTAAAAGTATGAGAAATAAAGAATAAATGATAGCTTTTCTAGATATTGAAAAATCATATGCTACACTATGGAGAGAGGGTTTAGCTCTCAAACTTTTGTACTGGTGACCCCTTTCACATAACAAGCCTTTGAGTGTGACTCCCCCCTCCCTTATAAATTAAGAACACAATATATTTAACACCATTATAAATGCTAGAGGTGAAGCAGGATTTGGGGTGGAGGCTGGCAGCTCGCGACCCCCAGTTTCAGAACCCCTGGCTTATAAAATAGCATCCATGGGCATAAAAGGAAGGGTATATAGGTGGGGAAAGGATTTCTTAAGGAAAAACGTATGCAGGTCAGAGTAGAGAAGGCTTATTCTAGTATATATACAACCACAAATGGAACTCCATAGGGGAGGGTCATCAGCCCTACCTCATTCAACATAATGATACATGAACTCCCAAAAAGGATGAATGCAGGAGTAGGTATTTCTTTGTCTGCAGATGGTTTTGCCATATGAGCAAAAAACAGAAATCAGGAGATAGCTGAGAAGCAAATTAATGAAGCACTTAGGAAAAGTGTGGAATGGGGAAACGTTTGGGGCTTTAAACTTTCAATTCTCAAAACTAACGGAATGATATTCACTAAAAGGACTATTAAAAAGATTGTAAACTGTCTGTATATGGACAGCAAATAGTTTGTGACATTTGCTAGCAAGCTAACATAGAAGGACCACATAGAAAATATTGTAGATAAATGTAAAGGTAAAATCAATCTACTTAAAAGTATTTCTGGAACCATCTGGGATGCAGATAAGAAAGCAGAGGTAATGTTTTGTAGAGCATTACTAAAACCACCCATTGAGGATGGCTGCCAAGCATTTAGTTCAGCATCATCAATAAATCTAGACTCAATCCAAGCTCAGGCATTAGGCATTGCATGTGATGCCTTCATCATGACCTCTTTGTGTGTAATGCAGATAGCTACTGGTGAAAAGCCTGGAGCTTTAAGAATGAAATTATTGGACTTACCCCTTTGGGCAAAATTCATAGGAAACAGGGAAGATGGAAACACTAAACAAATATATGAAAAATGCTGGGAATTCAGTGGACAACATGCGGGGGGGGGGAGGAAAGGGGACACACCAAAAATACCTCATGTTAGTAGGATTAAAATATGAACAAACGAACTAAGAGAAAAGAAAGACTACAAGAAATTTGCTTATATAGCCATGGGAAAATGAAATGTAGATGGAAAATCACCCCACCCACTCCAATATAAATATGAACTATATATTGAAATTAAAAGGAGAGCTAGATGTATTAAATATAGTAAATGGATATATGTGTGATAAATGGAGCATTGCCAGATATTTACAGATGAGTCTAAAGATGGGAAAACCACTTGGATTAAAGAAATCCATTAGACCTTCAAATTTTGTAGCTGTTATGATAGCCAAACTTGCAGGGAAAATGCTGGCATTATATTGGATACTGTACATGGGACCTACCACCATTGTAATCTTGTCAGATTCACTATCAGGACTATTGGCAAGCAAAAATAGGAATTCAGATACTAAAAATTATATAATTAATGAAATATTGTTACTAACAAAAGACTTGGCACAAATGGTAGTCAACACTGAAACAGCATGGATCCCAGTGCATGTTGGGATAGCAGGAAATGAGGTGGCAGACAAAGTGCAAAAAATGCTATAAAAATGAATCAATTGACATAGAGACCCTCTCTTAATAAACAGGAGTTTAAAAATCAATTAAAAACAAAATAAAAGAGGAGTGTCAGGGAGTATGGTCAAAAGAAACTAGCGGATTTTTATGAAATATGCTCTAGAATCAAAAATGCAGACATGCTGCAAGAACCTGAGAGAAAGAGTGAGCTAGATCTACTCCAGATACTTACCAAACACTTTGGCTTAAACAAGAACTTGGACTTTATTAATAAACACAAAGACGGGCTGTGTGAAACATACAAGTTCAAAGCAACAGTTGAGCATATCTTCTGGGAGTGTAAAGAGTGTAATGTCGTGAGGAGGGGCTTGTGTTACAAACTCAGGCACCTAAAAGTCACAAAGGTTACATTAAAATACCAGGTAACAGCATCAGGGAAATGGGACATCATTAAGAAAGCAATATTATATATTTTTTTTAATTCTGGGAAGAGAGAGAGACTGTAACTATATATCATGAAATCCAGCACCTTGTGGTTATAGAGCCAGAACGTGAGCCTGCTACACCATAGAGCACCAGAAAGAGAAGAAAGGGACTAGAAAGGAGAAGCAGGGAGCTGTAAGAATTGCGTGGGGAGACCGGTATGAGATCTGAGAAGGTAGTAATTGGGAGCTGCTGCTGAAGAGACCTAATGCAGAAAGAGAACTGTTGGGAGAGTGCTGTTAGAGAGAACTGGCCAATGTGGGGAAACTCAGCTGAGTAGAAGATAGGTGCAGAGGCCCCTAAGTAAAGGGGCAGAAGCAGCACAGCCAGTGTAGGCTAAGCCCAGGAGCAGGAAGGTTAATTTAGAGAGAGGGTCTCGTGAGCAGGGGTAGAACTCACAGGCAAAGGGGAGTGGAACACTGTGGGGAGCCCTCTCACAGAAGCTCTGAATTGAAGGCAGCCAGAGAAGAGCCGCAAGAAGCATGGAGAATTGCCAGAGTCATGGAGGCCCTGGAAGAGGGATATAGGAACTGGAGAAGAGGAACTGTTGACTCTTAAGCGAGTGGCCTGGAGATGACCGCTGGAGTGTGGGGCTGGAGAGCTGCGGCATTTATCCAGCCTCACTTCGGGGGTTTTGAGACCGGTCTTACTTGAGAGATATGCAAGTGGTTGCACTTATACTAATTATGCCTGTGAGTAGGGCTTAATCTGGACATTGAGAGGGATAACATTCCTTTCCCAGGTGGTGGAGATGAACGTTGGTCTGATGTGTGGTGAAGATGGGTAACTAGGTCAGCCCTGGAGACTGTAGGGGAAACTGAGGCGGGATTTGTTTGTATTGCTAAATTGGGCCATAGGAGGTCACCCTGGTGTGTGGGGGTAGGGGGATCAGCACTGTTAAACTAACCAAGTTCTTTATATTGCAAGCTGGGAAGCATTAAAGAAGAGTGGGTGTATTTTTATAGCTATTTCTCTTTAATTAGTTGGGAAGGACCAAATACTGCACTGTAGAACTAGACAGATGGAACAAACAAAAAGTGCACACCTTTTCTCCGGGGCATGTGGTCATTTCACCAGCATAAGTAGTGTAGGTGGTGTTTCTTTTTGAAATATGACAGTATACAAGGAAATTATTTTAATTTTGTTCTTTGCTTGCTTGCCCATAGCTGTCCCCCAGGATTCCCATCTTAAGCACCAGTTTGTGCAAGACATGGCAAGCATATCCTTTGTGCAAATGAAAAAAAACATTTAAGGATTTTGATACAGTGCCACAGTGTCTGCACATCAGCAGCTCTCCATGTACAAGTTCACCAGCCACATCATCGGACAACTGCAATTCATTAGATGATAAGTTGCCTTCACAGCAGTATAAGTCTCTCTCCAAACTATGCTGGAGAGATAACACCCTTTGTAGCTGAAGTAACCTGAATAATTATCATGTTTCAGACATTAAAAGTATTTTTAGATTACTGGATTATGTCTGGGCAACATTGTAATGGCAGTCCTGAACAACTTGTGGAACATCTTTTAACTCCAAATAAATACAATAACTGGAAGTTACAGTAGTTGACTAAGTGAATTGAAGTTAACAGGGTACTTTGGACTTTTAAGGGTTAGAAGGATAACCTCCCTGAGCAATACTACCATCTCCCAGAGTTCTCCTGGTACAGGGGACATGATCATGGAGAGGAAAAAATAGTCTGGGTTTGTAAAGAAGTTCATGCTCCTGGCTCAGGCCCAAGACGAGAGTTCCATGAGCAGGATGGGTTTAGACTCCCTTCAGTTGTAAGGCACAATGCTGGTTCCCAGTAGTTCCTGGCCAACCTCATTTTGCAATGCAGATGAAGGAGGCTGCTGGGAAATGTAGACTCTCCTGGCAATCATGTTGTAGGCCTGGGTTCTGTTAATGGGAATGGGGTCTACTGACCCAAGAGAAAACTGGAAGAAAGAAGGTCATGCTGATGGTCTCTCCTGGATGTTCTGAGCAAGTAAAACCACTGCCTTTATTTGTTGGTTTTAGTTTTTGCTTTATGAGTTTTCAGGAAGACCCCTCTCTTGAGGGTCAGAAAAAAGATCTCTGGCGTTACAGAGACACTTTATCTGCTCTGCCTTTTTGAGCTATTTAAAATTAAAAAAATACAGGGAAGGGGTTACAAATTCTACTGAAGTGCCATCTTATTTGTGCTGACACAATCACCTAGCAAAAAACATTGGTAGAACTGCTGGGTCTTTGGTAGTGAACACAGATGATGATCAGTACTTAAAATGTACAGTCTTCCCTATAGTTAAGTACAGAAAGATTGCATGGAGCTCAATAGCAAGTTAATGTGCCCCCTTTCAATTGCTGCATAATTTCATTAACACTTTTATCTAAGTGGGCAAGCAGCTCTCTCTCTCTCTGCATTCAGTCACATCTATATTATTTTGATTTCAGAGCTAAGCTTTCTGTTCTAGCTAACATCATCTCACTAGTACAGGTTATTTGTATTTTATGTTTTTATGATGGTGGTGTCTCTGTAACAAATTGTTCCATGAACTTGGAAGAATATTCACATAACAGGCAAGAAAATACATTGCTTATGTTTGTCACAAGTGGTACCAAAATTGCATCTAGTTAATAAAGTTTTGTTCTGAAATCCCTCAGCTGTGCGAGTGCATCCTAAGCAGGTGAGAAAATCTCCACTGCACAAACCTGAATAAGTCTTCAAAAGTGCAATTTTGACATGTTTTAAGTCAAAGATCTGATCTAAATATGATAACATGCAATAAACAATTTCTCAGCAGATAGGCATGTGACTGATCAGCATTTCATTTATTTTTGGCAACACACTAGGGAGCTAGGAGTTCAAAAGCTTGATATCAATCTGTTTTACATTGGTGTAATGATACTGACTTCAGCTGAATTATTCCTGAGTTTTCAAATCAGGCTCCAGAGCTGATAAAACTATGTACATTCACCTTTACTCACTGGATTATCACACTATTAGTACTGGAAATACAAACTTTAAAGAATCTGTGGGTTCAATTTTATCAGAACCATACAGGATTTGTACCCTCAAGTGCGTGTGCTCTTAAAAGACATTTCGCATCTTATGTTGCCCAAGGTTTGCATTTCTTTTTAATTTTAGACAATGGCTATTTCTTGAGCATTTGAAATGTTTGAGAATGCTTCTGGGAACACACTCACATAAAAGTGTCTGAAGCATTGTAGTCTGAGGTTTGCAAGACTGGTTCTTTCCGGTCCAGGATTGCGTGTGTAGTCTTCTGAAGTTTCCACCTAAAAGAGAAATACCTTAAGGGGAAAGTGCTTCCTTATTTTTCCCTCTGTACTTCTGCAAGTAATTTCAGCAAGGCAAAATCCTTGTTTTCTCACTGGGTAGATACATCCCAAGGACTTCCTGGCTTTATATCACTTGACTGCAATACTTGTGTATTCTTGACAAGGAAGCTGAATGAAGATGTGTTCTGTACTGCTGATGGAATCTAGCCATATAGCCAACAAAACAGGCCCAGGGAGGATTAACTCAGTACAAGGGGAATACTTTAAATACTTTAAAAGGGGGGGAAAGAGGAGCTGGGGATCTATAGACCAGTCAGCCTGACCTCGATACCTGGGAAGCTACTACAGCAGGGGTAGGCAACCTATGGCACTCGTGCCGAAGGCGGCATGCAAGCTGATTTTCACTGGCACTCACACTGCCTGGGTCCTGGCCACCGGTCCGGGGGGCTCTGCATTTTAATTTAATTTTAAATGAAGCTTCTTAAACATTTTAAAAACCTTATTTACTTTACATACAACAATAGTTTAGTTCTATATTATAGACTTGTAGAAAGAGGCCTTCTAAAAATGTTAAAATGTATTACTGGCACGCGAAACCTTACATTAGAGTGAATAAATGAAGACTTGGAACACCACTTCTGAAAGGTTGCTGACCCTGTACTAGAGCAATGTATTAAAAACATTCAATTTGCAAATACTAGGAGGATGAAGGGGTGATCAGTAGCAGCTAGCATGGATTTACTAAGAACAAATCATGCCAAACCAGCTTGATTTCCTTCTTTGACAGGGTAACTGGTTTGGTGGATAGCAGGAATACGGTGGGCATAATATACCTGGACTTTAGCAAGTCATTAGTAAGCTGGAGAAATCAGGGCTCAGTAGAACTACCATTAACTGGACACATAATTGGTTAAACAATTGCAAACAAAGAGTAACTATTAATAGAATGATGTCAGATTGCAAGGAGGTCTCAAGTGGAATTCCACAAGGTTCTGTTCTGGGACGGGTGTTATTTAGCATCTTTATTAATGAAATGGATGTAGGAATAGAGAGCATACTGATCAAATTTGCAGATAATACAAAGCTGGGGGGTTGAAAACAGTTTGGAGGACAGAACTAAAATTTAAAAGGATCTTAATAAATTGGAGAATTGGGCTGAAATGAAATTCAACAAAGACAAATGTGGGTGCTATAATTATGGAAAAAAAACAAACTGCACAAATACAGAATGGGGGATAACTGGCTTGGCAGCAGCACTGCTGAGAAGGATCTGGGAATTGTGATGGATCACGGTCTCAATATGAGTCAACAATGTGATGTTTTTGCAACAAAAGCAAATGCAATTTTGGGTTGCATTAACAGAAGCATAGCATGCAAGTCCTAGGAAGTGATAGTACCGCTCTACTCGGCGCTGGTTAGGCCTCATCTGAAGTACTGTGTCCAGTTTTGGTCACCGCTGTATAGAAAGGATATAGAGAAACTGGAAAGAATTCAGGGTCAAGTGACAAAGATGATCAAAGAGTTGGAATGCAAGCCATATGAGCAAAGGCTGAAGGAACTGGGTATGTTCAGTTTGGAAGAGAGGAAATTAAGGGAGGACATGATAGCAGTTTTGATGAACGGTTGCAATAAAAGAGATGGACAAAAGTTTTTCTCTCTTGCTATATAGGGCAGGACAAGAGGCAATGGGTTCAAACTACAGCATAGCAGATTTAGAGTAAATCTCAGGAAAAACTTCCTAACTGTAGGAAGTTGTGGGATCTCCTTTTCTAGAGTTTCAAAAAGAAGCTAGATAGCAATCGTTGGATGGTTTAGACACAACAAACCCTGCATCTTGGCATGGGGTTAGACTAGATGATCTTTGCAGTCCCTCCTCACTCTATGGTTCTATGCACAGGCGCCGGCTTCCTCCAGGCCCCAGAGGTGCTCAAACCCCTGTTCTGCCCCAGGCCCCGCCCCCGCCCCCACATTACCCCTTTCCCCAAACCCTCACCCTGCCTCTTCCTCCCCCCACTCCACTCCTGCCGAGCCTCTTCCCACCCAGTTCCACCCCCTCCCCCAAGCGTGCCCCATACCCACTCCTCCCCCTTCCTCCCAGTGCCTCCTGTACGCTGTGAAACAGCTGATCATGGGAGGCAGGAGGCGCAGGGAGGGAGCGGGAGGAGTTGAGTGGCAAGGCCGCAGGCGGATAGGAGGCATGAGGGGGTGGGGGAATCTGGCTGCTGGTGGGTGCTAAGCACCCACTGGAGCACCCATGGAGTCAATGCCTATGGTTCTATGGTTCTGCTTTGGCACACAGCCACCATAACAGCTTCTACACTACCAAGGCAGGTGGAAGAATGTTTCGCGCCCTAGGCGAAACTTCCACCTTGCGCCCCCCCCATCGCCAAGCCCCCGCCCTGAGGTGTCCCCCCCGTGGCAGCTCCCCCCCTCCACCCTGAGGCACCCTCCTCTGCGGCAGCTCCCCCCCCAGGTCACCCCTGCCCCGCCTCCTCCCCGAGCACGCCGTCGCTGCTTCACTTCTCCCGCCTCCCAGGCTTGCGGCACCAATCAGCTTAGGCTGGGGCAGGGAGTTCCCCTGCATGCCGCCCCCCCCCCTTGCTGCAGGCGGCCCTCCCCGCGTTCCACTGCCCCAGCTCTCTCCACCTAAATGCCGGCGGTGACCGGGGCGGCCGAAGATCCGGCCACCGCAGTCACTGCCGAAGAAAATGGCGCCCCCCAAATCCTAGTGCCCTAGGCGACTGCCTAGGTCACCTAAATGGTTGCACCAGTCCTGTATACTACCCTGGCCTCCGTCATGCTGTTGCCATAAGGCTGGGATGTTCCTGCTGGACTGAACCCTGGCTATTTTGTCTATGGCTTCCAACAGCTTGCAGCCATGTAAATTAGAGAAGCCTTCAGATTGACTGTTTTTATATATTAATTTATGTCAGGGAGCCAGCCCTACACAGAGTCACCCTAGGATTAGGTCATGCAAAAGTAAGCTTTACAACATCTTTGCACCACAAGTCCACCACCCTCCCCCAACCTGCTTTGCGTGCAGAACTGCCAGACCTCAGCATCTGGCTTCCTAATTCTAACATTTTCATTTCAGTGTGATTTACAGGTAAACTGAATTTAGGGCCACAGATAGGACACAATTCACACCAACTTCTTTACATCAAAGTCATATTTTCTTATGTATCGCTGATTTATGCAAGAGCAAAATCTCCACATTTCTGCAGAATGTCTCTTTTTACTACATGGACTTTTGTTTGTGGTCCCTTGCAAATTTGGACTCTCTCTTTTTGGTGAATTGACAGTGTTCTGCAAAGAGTTACTGAGTTGTGCCTCTTTAATGTCTGCATGAGTTTTTCTTATTAACTCAGCAGTCTTTTCTTATCAAGGGTTAAATCACCCTCCCTTAGCAGGCATTCTGTAATTTTGGGTTAACTTCTTTACATGTGTCTGAATACAAATTACTTTGCCACCTACCCTATCTGCCTGTACATAGAGTCTTATTTGTGCCAATGGTACTATTGGCTATACAGAAATCTCAGAATCAATCCTCTATAAGGCATTTTTTGTTAAAAGTTGGTAACAACTTTTTCTAACATAAGTTGAACCTGCTGAATGTTGATGATTAAACCCTCAAACGTGCAAATAATATGGCTGCCAAAATTCGCCATAAATGTTTGATATACCAACAGCGTGTGCATGAACTTGTCAGCAAAATCAAATGGATTGGCATAATTCCTTTTCAGTCTACTAAGAATAGAAATGAGAAGTATTAAACCCATGATGTGCATCTTATTGTACCCTAATATTCAATTTTTATTGAAATAAATTAATCATAACACAAGTTATTTTTCCTGCAATATGTGAAATCATTTTCTTGCATGCTTAGTATTTTATAGTACATAATGCAATGCTAAAATTGAAGTAATGATGATGGTATTTTTTGCAAATAGAGCAACTTTAGAGGAGATGGGGGGTTATGACACTCCTATTGGTTATAGTTGTAGGTAAACTATGGAACCAGTAATAAGTCTCAAGAGATCCACACCAGTTTCCTAGAGTCCCTGCAATATTTAAAATAAAGATGTGTGTGAAGCAGGTGAACAGGAATTGCATAGAATAAAGGAAGGAACAGCCATTAGAAAAAAAACTGCAACATGTGAAATACAGAGAGGTCATTGACAGAATTGAGTCCATCTTTCATTCAGAACAGAAAGTATCACTCATTTGACACAGAAACTGCTATGCTCACTACACTGACAAAGGGAAAAATCCAGAGGTTATAGAAAGCAAGAGCATCTGCAATTGATGCACCACATATGGCAAGCTGCAGTCATCCCAGTATAGAGACCAGTGTCCATAATACAAGACAGTCCAGTTCTGTGAAACCTATGGACTGGAGATGCTGCATGTTTTGTGCATGCTAAACAGAGACTCATCTCTGTAATTACATTGAAGATGAGTGAACAGCTAATGAAGTCAGCTGTATTTGACCACAAAATGAATGTTTATTTAGCTGGAATAAATGACCTCATCGCTGCTGAAGGCAAGTACCACCTGACTTGTTACATCCTGTTTATGAGATCTATGACGAAAAAGAATGAGAACACCAAAATTACTGACACAGCAATGCTTTGGCTCCAAAGCATTTTTCAGCATACAGCCAATCAAGGCCATGTTTGGAGCTCTCTGATGTTTGGGATTGTAACTGCAATCATGCAAAGGAAACTGGCACTGAAATTCCACACTCCTACATCAGTCATAGATTGTCATACAAGGAAAAACTCCAAACTCATATTGGGGATTTATTTCATTTCATTGTCTGATCAGTCTCCTGCTGAGAAACAAATACTTTTAGTTCTAGCCAAGTCATCTCACAAATGACTGATTCTTGCCAAGATGATGTGATGGCCATCCGCATTTACTCTCCCCGAGAATAATGACAGGTTTCAGAGTAGCAGCCGTGTTAGTCTGTATCCGCAAAAAGAAGAACAGGAGTACTTGTGGCACCTTAGAGACTAACAAATTTATTAGAGCATAAGCTTTCGTGGACTACAGCCCACTTCCGAAGAAGTACTCCTGTTCTTCTCCCCGAGAAGACATGTTTCTGTCACTGCTACATGTACTGAAAATTTGAGGAGACATAGTGTCACACTCTGTCCAAAAAGGTTTCAATGTCAGTGAGGATGATACAACTGCTTGTATTCCAGATGGCCTGTACCTGTTCCTCCACTTGCTATATGAAGGTCAGACTTCTCTTGTAGGCGATGCTGATGAAGAGTACCTTGAAAAACAAGAATCAGTGAAATTCAAGGTGTTTAGTAAAAAGAACAGGAGTACTTGTGGCACCTTAGAGACTAACAAATTTATTAGAGCATAAGCTTTCGTGGACTACAGCCCAATTCTTCGGATGCATATAGAGTGGAACATATATTGAGGTGATATATATACACACATACAGAGAGCATGAACAGGTGGGAGTTGTCTTACCAACTCTGAGAGGCCAATTAAGTAAGAGAAAAAAACTTTTGAAGTGATAATCAAGATAGCCCAGTACAGACAGTTTGATAAGAAGTGTGAGAATACTTACAAGGAGA